>NC_141756.1:120682544-120842722 GCF_982258835.1 Parasteatoda tepidariorum | reverse complement strand
TATAATGTTGGACCAGGTATTATATTACAGGGTAATAGACCATAATATTGACCTATAATGTTGGACCAGGTATTATATTACAGGGTAATAGTGTACCCTATGTGAAATAAAGTGTTCTGAGAAGCTTAAAATGAAGAAATAAGACTTCTAAAATGCTTTAAAAATTCAAAGACATCTTTCAATGGTTAACTAACGCAAGGCGCGATATCAGACCTTAATATTGACCTATAATATTTTAGTTGGACCAGGTATTTTATTACAGGGTAATAGTGTACCCTACCACGGGAAATACTTATATGTCAATTAGAGGGAACACAATGAGTTCCTGTATTTTACTATGTGTGCGTATCTAAAATAAGTGTTCGGAAGAGCTTAAAATGAGGAAATTCGCCTTCTAAAACCCTTTAAAGATAGGAAGCGCGAAGTCCCTCTTCACTGTTAGCCCGATATCGGACCTTAATATTGACCTATAATATTTTAATTGGACCAGGTATTATATTGCAGGGTAATAGTGTACACTTCTACAGGAAATAATTATAGGTCAATTAGGGGCACACAGCGTGACCCTAAAGTTTACTATGTATGCCTATGTGAAATAAAGTGTTCTGAGAAGCTTAAAATGAAGAAATAAGACTTCTAAAATGCTTTAAAAATTCAAAGACATCTTTCAATGGTTAACTAACGCAAGGCGCGATATCAGACCTTAATATTGACCTATAATATTTTAGTTGGACCAGGTATTATATTACAGGGTAATAGTGTACCCTACCACGGGAAATAATTATATGTCAATTAGAGGAAACACAATGAGATCCTGTATTTTACTATGTGTGTGTATCTAAAATAAGTGTTCGGAAGAGCTTAAAATGAGGAAATTCGCCTTCTAAAACCCTTTAAAGATAGGAAGCGCGAAGTCCCTCTTCCCTGTTAGCCCGATTTTGGACTTTAATATTGACCTATAATATTTTAATTGGACCAGGTATTATATTGCAGGGTAATAGTGTACACTTCTACAGGAAATAATTATAGGTCAATTAGGGGGCACACAGCGTGACCCTAAAGTTTACTATGTATGCCTATGTGAAATAAAGTGTTCTGAGAAGCTTAAAATGAAGAAATAAGTCTTTTAAAATGCTTTAAAGATTCAAAGACATCTTTCAATGGTTAACTAACGCAATGCGCGATATCAGACCTTAATATTGACCTATAATATTTTAGTTGGACCAGGTATTATATTACAGGGTAATAATGTACCCGACCACGGGAAATAATTATATGTCAATTAAAGGGAACACAATGAGTTCCTGTATTTTACTATGTGTGCGTATCTAAAGAAAGTGTTCGGAAGAGCTTAAAATGAGGAAATTCGCCTTCTAAAACCCTTTAAAGATAGGAAGCGCGAAGTAGGAAGTAAAGTGTTCTGAGAAGCTTAAAATGAAGAAATAAGACTTCTAAAATGCTTTAAAAATTCAAAGACATCTTTCAATGGTTAACTAACGCAAGGCGCGATATCAGACCTTAATATTGACCTATAATATTTTAGTTGGACCAGGTATTATATTACAGGGTAATAGTGTACCCTACCACGGGAAATAATTATATGTCAATTAGAGGGAACACAATGAGTTCCTGTATTTTACTATGTGTGCGTATCTAAAATAAGTGTTCGGAAGAGCTTAAAATGAGGAAATTCGCCTTCTAAAACCCTTTAAAGATAGGAAACGCGAAGTCCCTCTTCACTGTTAGCCCGATTTCGGAACTTAATATTGACCTATAATATTTTAATTGGACCAGGTATTATATTGCAGGGTAGTAGTGTACACTTCTACAGGAAATAATTATAGGTCAATTAGGGGGCACACAGCGTGACCCTAAAGTTTACTATGTATGCCTATGTGAAATAAAGTGTTCTGAGAAGCTTAAAATGAAGAAATAAGACTTCTAAAATGCTTTTAAAATTCAAAGACATCTTTCAATGCTTAACTAACGCAAGGCGCGATATCAGACCTTAATATTGACCTATAATAGGGACCTTAATATTGACCTATAATGTTGGACCAGGTATTATATTACAGGGTAATAGACCATAATATTGACCTATAATGTTGGACAAGGTATTATATTACAGGGTAATAGTGTACCCTATGTGAAATAAAGTGTTCTGAGAAGCTTAAAATGAAGAAATAAGACTTCTAAAATGCTTTAAAAATTCAAAGACTTCTTTCAATGGTTAACTAACGCAAGGCGGGATATCAGACCTTAATATTGACCTATAATATTTTAGTTGGACCCGGCATTGTATTACAGGGTAATAGTGTAACCTACCACGGGAAATAATTATATGTCAATTAGAGGGAACACAATGAGTTCCTGTATTTTACTATGTGTGCGTATCTAAAATAAGTGTTCGGAAGAGCTTAAAATGAGGAAATTCGCCTTCTAAAACCCTTTAAAGATAGGATGCGCGAAGTCCCTCTTCACTGTTAGCCCGATTTCGGACCTTAATATTGACCTATAATATTTTGATTGGACCAGGTACTATATTGCAGGGTAATAGTGTACCCTACCACAGGAAATAATTATAGGTGAATTTTGGGGTACACCATGTATATTTTAAATAGTGCATTAAAGAAAGGAAATTCGAAGACACTTTTCAATGCTAACAAACGGCACGATATCTGACCTTAAAAATGACTTAATTCACTATTGCTCAAAACGAGGAAATTCGCCTTCTAAAACCCTTTAAAGATAGGAAGCGCGAAGTCACTTTTCAATGTTAACGTAAAGATCGATTTCAGATCTTAATATGGACCCATAATATTTAAATTGGACCACATATTATATTACAGGGTGATAGTGTACCCTACCACAGGAAATAATTATAGGTGAGTTAGGGGGTACACTATGTATATTTTAAATAGTGCATTAAAACAAGGAAATTCGAAGACACTTTTCAATGCTAACAAACGGCACGATATCTGACCTTAAAAATGACTTAATTCACTATTGCTCAAAACGAGGAAATTCGCCTTCTAAAACCCTTTAAAGATACGAAGCGCGAAGTCACTTTTAAATGTTAACGTAAAGATCGATTTCAGATCTTAATATTGACCCATAATATTTTAATTGGACCAGGTATTATATTGCAGGGTAATAGTGTACCCTACCACAGGAAATAATTATAGGTGAATTAGGGGGTACACTATGCATATTTTAAATAGTGCATTAAAACAAAGAAATTCGAAGACACTTTTCAATGTTAACTAACGCCGCGGTATCGGATCTTAATATTGGTCTATAATATTTTAGTTGGTCCAGGTATTATATTACAGGGTAATAGTGTACCCTACCACGGGAAATAATTATATGTCAATTAGAGGGAACACAATGAGTTCCTGTACTTTACTATGTGTGCGTATCTAAAATAAGTGTTCGGAAGAGCTTAAAATGAGGAAATTCGCCTTCTAAAACCCGTTAAAGATAGGAAGCGCGAAGTCCCTCTTAACTGTTAGCCCGATTTCGGACCTTAATATTGACCTATAATATATTAATTGGACCAGGTATTATATTGCAGGGTAATAGTGTACCCTACCACAGGAAATAATTATAGGTGAATTAGGGGGTACACTATGTATATTTTAAATAGTGCATTAAAACAAGGAAATTCGAAAACACTTTTCAATGTTAACTAACGCCACGGTATCGGATCTTAATATTGGCCTATAATATTTTAGTTGGTCCATTTATTATATTACAGGGTAATAGTGTACACTTCTACAGGAAATAATTATAGCTCAATTAGGGGGCACACAGCGTGACCCTAAAGTTTACTATGTATGCGTATGTGAAATAAAGTGTTCTGAGAAGCTTAAAATGAAGAAATAAGACTTCTAAAATGCTTTAAAAATTCAAAGACATCTTTTAATGGTTAACTAACGCAAGGCGCGATATCTGACCTTAATATTGACCTATAATATTTTAGTTGGACCAGGTATTATATTACAGGGTAATAGTGTACCCTACAACGGGAAATAATTATATGTCAATTAGAGGGAACACAATGAGTTCCTGTATTTTACTATGTGTGCGTATCTAAAATAAGTTTTCGGAAGAGCTTAAAATGAGAAATTCGCCTTCTAAAACCCTTTAAAGATAGGAAGCGTGAAGTCCCTCTTCACTGTTAGCCCGATTTCGGACCTTAATATTGACCTATAATATTTTAATTGGACCAGGTATTATATTGCAGGGTAATAGTGTACACTTCTACAGGAAATAATTATAGGTCAATTAGGGGGCACACAGCGTGACCCTAAAGTTTACTATGTATGCCTATGTGAAATAAAGTGTTATGAGAAGCTTAAAATGAAGAAATAAGACTTCTAAAATGCTTTAAAAATTCAAAGACATCTTTCAATGGTTAACTAACGCAAGGCGCGATATCAGACCTTAATATTGACCTATACTATTTTAGTTGAACCGGGTATTATATTACAGGGTAATAGTGTACCCTACCACGGGAAATAATTATATGTCAATTAGAGGGAACACAATGAGTTCCTGTATTTTACTATGTGTGCGTATCTAAAATAAGTGTTCGGAAGAGCTTAAAATGAGGAAATTCGCCATCTAAAACCCTTTAAAGATAGGAAGCGCGAAGTCCCTCTTCACTGTTAGCCCGATTTCGGACCTTAATATCGACCTATAATATTTTAATTGGACCAGGTATTATAATGCAGGGTAATAGTGTACACATCTACAGGAAATAATTATAGGTCAATTAGGGGGCACACATCGTGACCCTAAAGTTTACTATGTATGCCTATGTGAAATAAAGTGTTCTGAGAAGCTTAAAATGAAGAAATAAGACTTCTAAAATGCTTTAAAAATTCAAAGACAGCTTTCAATGGTTAACTAACGCAAGGCGCGATATCAGACCTTAATATTGACCTATAATATTTTAGTTGGACCAGGTATTATATTACAGGGTAATAGTGTACCCTACCACGGGAAATAATTATATGTCAATTAGAGGGGACACAATGAGTTCCTGTATTTTACTATGAGTGCGTATCTAAAATAAGTGTTCGGAAGAGCTTAAAATGAGGTAATTCGCCGTCTAAAACCCTTTAAAGATAGGAAGCGCGAAGTCCCTCTTCACTGTTAGCCCGATTTCGGACCTTAATATTGACCTATAATATTTTAATTGGACCAGGTATTATATTGCAGGGTAATAGTGTACCCTACCACAGGAAATAATTATAGGTGAATTAGGGGGTACACTATGTATATTTTAAATAGTGCATTAAAACAAGGAAATTCGAAGACACTTTTCAATGTTAACTAACGCCACGGTATCGGATCTTAATATTGGCCTATAATATTTTACTTTGTCCAGGTATTATATTACAGGGTAATAGTGTACACTTCTAAAGGAAATAATTATAGGTCAATTAGGGGGCACACAGCGTGACCCTAAAGTTTACTATGTATGCCTATGTGAAATAAAGTGTTCTGAGAAGCTTAAAATGAAGAAATAAGACTTCTAAAATGCTTTAAAAATTCAAAGACAGCTTTCAATGGTTAACTAACGCAAGGCGCGATATCAGACCTTAATATTGACCTATAATATTTTAGTTGGACCAGGTATTATATTACAGGGTAATAGTGTACCCTACCACGGGAAATAATTATATGTCAATTAGAGGGAACACAATGAGTTCCTGTATTTTACTATGTGTGCGTATCTAAAATAAGTGTTCGGAAGAGCTTAAAATGAGGAAATTCGCCTGCTTAAACCCTTTAAAGATAGGAAGCGCGAAGTCCCTCTTCACTGTTAGCCCGATTTCGGACCTTAATATTGACCTATAATATTTTGAATGGACCAGGTATTATATTGCAGGGTAATAGTGTACACTTCTACAGGAAATAATTATAGGTCAATTAGGGGGCACACATCGAGACCCTAAAGTTTACTATGTATGCCTATGTGAAATAAAGTGTTCTGAGAAGCTTAAAATAAAGAAATAAAACTTCAAAAATGCTTTAAAAATTCAAAGACAGTTTTCAATGGTTAACTAAGGCAAGGCGCGATATCAGACCTTAATATTGACCTATAATATTTTAGTTGGTCCAGGTATTATATTACAGGGTAATAGTGTACCCTACCACGGGAAATAATTATATGTCAATTAGAGGCAACACAATGAGTTCCTGTATTTTACTATGTGTGCGTATCTAAAATAAGTGTTCGGAAGAGCTTTAAATGAGGAAATTCGCCTTCTAAAACCCTTTAAAAATAGGAAGCGCGAAGTCCCTCTTCACTGTTAGCCCGATTTCGGACCTTAATATTGACCTATAATATTTTAATTGGACCAGGTATTATATTGCAGGGTAATAGTGTACCCTACCACAGGAAATAATTATAGGTGAATTAGGGGGTACACTATGTATATTTTAAATAGTGCATTAAAACAAGGAAATTCGAAAACACTTTTCAATGTTAACTAACGCCACGGTATCGGATCTTAATATTGGCCTATAATATTTTAGATGGTCCATTTATTATATTACAGGGTAATAGTGTACACTTCTACAGGAAATAATTATAGGTCAATTAGGGGGCACACAGCGTGATCCTAAAGTTTACTATGTATGCGTATGTGAAATAAAGTGTTCTGAGAAGCCTAAAATGAAGAAATAAGACTTCTAAAATGCTTTAAAAATTCAAAGACATCTTTTAATGGTTAACTAACTTAAGGCGCGATATCTGACCTTAATATTGACCTATAATATTTTAGTTGGACCAGGTATTATATTACAGGGTAATAGTGTACCCTACCACGGGAAATAATTATATGTCAATTAGAGGGAACACAATGAGTTCCTGTATTTTACTATGTGTGCGTATCTAAAATAAGTTTTCGGAAGAGCTTAAAATGAGGAAATTCGCCTTCTAAAACCCTTTAAAGATAGGAAGCGTGAAGTCCCTCTTCACTGTTAGCCCGATTTCGGACCTTAATATTGACCTATAATATTTTAATTGGACCAGGTATTATATTGCAGGGTAATAGTGTACCCTACCACAGGAAATAATTATAGGTGAATTAGGGGGTACACTATGTATATTTTAAATAGTGCATTAAAACAAGGAAATTCGAAGACACTTTTCAATGTTAACTAACGCCACGGTATCGGATCTTAATATTGGCCTATAATATTTTACTTGGTCCAGGTATTATATTACAGGGTAATAGTGTACACTTCTACAGGAAATAATTATAGGTCAATTAGGGGGCACACATCGAGACCCTAAAGTTTACTATGTATGCCTATGTGAAATAAAGTGTTCTGAGAAGCTTAAAATAAAGAAATAAGACTTCAAAAATGCTTTAAAAATTCAAAGACAGCTTTCAATGGTTAACTAAGGCAAGGCGCGATATCAGACCTTAATATTGACCTATAATATTTTAGTTGGTCCAGGTATTATATTACAGGGTAATAGTGTACCCTACCACGGGAAATAATTATATGTCAATTAGAGGGAACACAATGAGTTCCTGTATTTTACTATGTGTGCCTATCTAAAATAAGTGTTCGGAAGAGCTTTAAATGAGGAAATTCGCCTTCTAAAACCCTTTAAAAATAGGAAGCGCGAAGTCCCTCTTCACTGTTAGCCCGATTTTGGACCTTAATATTGACCTATAATATTTTAATTGGACCAGGTATTATATTGCAGGGTAATAGTGTACCCTACCACAGGAAATAATTATAGGTGAATTAGGGGGTACACTATGTATATTTTAAATAGTGCATTAAAACAAGGAAATTGGAAGACACTTTTCAATGTTAACTAACGCCACGGTATCGGATCTTAATATTGGCCTATAATATTTTACTTGGCCCAGGTATTATATTACAGGGTAATAGTGTACACTTCTATAGGAAATAATTATAGGTCAATTAGGGGAAACACAGCGTGACCCTAAAGTTTACTATGTATGCCTATGTGAAATAAAGTGTTCTGAGAAGCTTAAAATGAAGAAATAAGACTTCTAAATTGCTTTAAAAATTCAAAGACATCTTTCAATGGTTAACTAACGCAAGGCGCGATATCAGACCTGAATATTGACCTATAATATTTTAGTTTTACCAGGTATTATATTACAGGGTAATAGTGTACCCTACCACGGGAAATAATTATATGTCAATTAGAGGGAGCACAATGAGTTCCTGTATTTTACTATGTGTGCGTATCTAAAATAAGTGATCGGAAGAGCTTAAAATGAGGAAATTCGCCTTCTAAAACCCTTTAAAGATAGGAAGCGCGAAGTCCCTCTTCACTGTTAGCCCGATTTCGGACCTTAATATTGACCTATAATATTTTAATTGGACCAGGTATTATATTGCAGGGTAATAGTGTACCCTACCACAGGAAATAATTATAGGTGAATTAGGGGGTACACTATGTATATTTTAAATAGTACATTAAAACAAGGAAATTCGAAGACACTTTTCAATGCTAACAAACGGCAAGATATCTGACCTTAAAAATGACTTAATTCACTATTGCTCAAAACGAGGAAATTCGCCTTCTAAAACCCTTTAAAGATAGGAAGCGCGAAGTCACTTTTCAATGTTAACGTAAAGATCGATTTCAGATCTTAATATTGACCCATAATATTTAAATTGGACCACATATTATATTACAGGATGATAGTGTACCCTACCACAGGAAATAATTATAGGTGAATTAGGGGGTACACTATGTATATTTTAAATAGTGCATTAAAACAAGGAAATTCGAAGACACTTTTCAATGCTAACAATCGCCACGGTATCTGATCTTAATATTGGCCTATAATATTTTAGATGGACCAGGTATTATATTACAGGGTAATAGTGTACCCTACCACGGGGAATAATTATATGTCAATTAGAGGGAACACAATGAGTTCCTGTACTTTACTATGTGTGCGTATCTAAAATAAGTGTTCGGAAGAGCTTAAAATGAGGAAATTCGCCTTCTAAAACCCGTTAAAGATAGGAAGCGCGAAGTCCCTCTTAACTGTTAGCCCGATTTCGGACCTTAATATTGACCTATAATATATTAATTGGACCAGGTATTATATTGCAGGGTAATAGTGTACCCTACCACAGGAAATAATTATAGGTGAATTAGGGGGTACACTATGTATATTTTAAATAGTGCATTAAAACAAGGAAATTCGAAAACACTTTTCAATGTTAACTAACGCCACGGTATCGGATCTTAATATTGGCCTATAATATTTTAGTTGGTCCAAGTATTATATTACAGGATAATAGTGTACACTTTTACAGGAAATAATTATAGGTCAATTAGGTGGCACACAGCGTGACCCTAAAGTTTACTATGTATGCGTATGTGAAATAAAGTGTTCTGAGAAGCTTAAAATGAAGAAATAAGACTTCTAAAATGCTTTAAAAATTCAAAGACATCTTTTAATGGTTAACTAACGCAAGGCGCGATATCTGACCTTAATATTGACCTATAATATTTTAGTTGGAATAGGTATTATATTACAGGGTAATAGTGTACCCTACCACGGGAAATAATTATATGTCAATTAGAGGGAACACAATGAGTTCCTGTATTTTACTATGTGTGCGTATCTAAAATAAGTTTTCGGAAGAGCTTAAAATGAGGAAATTCGCCTTCTAAAACCCTTTAAAGATAGGAAGCGCGAAGTCCCTCTTCACTGTTAGCCCGATTTCGGACCTTAATATTGACCTATAATATTTTAATTGGACCAGGTATTATATTGCAGGGTAATAGTGTACACTTCAACAGGAAATAATTATAGGTCAATTAGGGGGCACACAGCGTGACCCTAAAGTTTACTATGTATGCCTATGTGAAATAAAGTGTTATGAGAAGCTTAAAATGAAGAAATAAGACTTCTAAAATGCTTTAAAAATTCAAAGACATCTTTCAATGGTTAACTAACGCAAGGCGCGATATCAGATCTTAATATTGACCTATACTATTTTAGTTGAACGAGGTATTATATTACAGGGTAATAGTGTACCCTACCACGGGAAATAATTATATGTCAATTAGAGGGAACACAATGAGTTCCTGTATTTTACTATGTGTGCGTATCTAAAATAAGTGTTCGGAAGAGCTTAAAATGAGGAAATTCGCCTTCTAAAACCCTTTAAAGATAGGAAGCGCGAAGTCCCTCTTCACTGTTAGCCCGATTTCGGACCTTAATATCGACCTATAATATTTTAATTGGACCAGGTATTATATTGCAGGGTAATAGTGTACCCTACCACAGGAAATAATTATAGGTGAATTAGGGGGTACACTATGTATATTTTAAATAGTGCATTAAAACAAGGAAATTCGAAGACACTTTTCAATGTTAACTAACGCCACGGTATCGGATCTTAATATTGGCCTATAATATTTTACTTGGTCCAGGTATTATATTACAGGGTAATAGTGTACACTTCTAAAGGAAATAATTATAGGTCAATTAGGGGGCACACAGCGTGACCCTAAAGTTTACTATGTATGCCTATGTGAAATAAAGTGTTCTGAGAAGCTTAAAATGAAGAAATAAGACTTCTAAAATGCTTTAAAAATTCAAAGACAGCTTTCAATGGTTAACTAACGCAAGGCGCGATATCAGACCTTAATATTGACCTATAATATTTTAGTTGGACCAGGTATTATATTACAGGGTAATAGTGTACCCTACCACGGGAAATAATTATATGTCAATTAGAGAGAACACAATGAGTTCCTGTATTTTACTATGTGTGCGTATCTAAAATAAGTGTTCGGAAGAGCTTAAAATGAGGAAATTCGCCTTCTTAAACCCTTTAAAGATAGGAAGCGCGAAGTCCCTCTTCACTGTTAGCCCGATTTCGGACCTTAATATTGACCTATAATATTTTGAATGGACCAGGTATTATATTGCAGGGTAATAGTGTACACTTCTACAGGAAATAATTATAGGTCAATTAGGGGGCACACATCGAGACCCTAAAGTTTACTATGTATGCCTATGTGAAATAAAGTGTTCTGAGAAGCTTAAAATAAAGAAATAAGACTTCAAAAATGCTTTAAAAATTCAAAGACAGCTTTCAATGGTTAACTAAGGCAAGGCGCGATATCAGACCTTAATATTGACCTATAATATTTTAGTTGGTCCAGGTATTATATTACAGGGTAATAGTGTACCCTACCACGGGAAATAATTATATGTCAATTAGAGGGAACACAATGAGTTCCTGTATTTTACTATGTGTGCGTATCTAAAATAAGTGTTCGGAAGAGCTTTAAATGAGGAAATTCGCCTTCTAAAACCCTTTAAAAATAGGAAGCGCGAAGTCCCTCTTCACTGTTAGCCCGATTTCGGACCTTAATATTGACCTATAATATTTTAATTGGACCAGGTATTATATTGCAGGGTAATAGTGTACCCTACCACAGGAAATAATTATAGGTGAATTAGGGGGTACACTATGTATATTTTAAATAGTGCATTAAAACAAGGAAATTCGAAGACACTTTTCAATGTTAACTAACGCCGCGGTATCGGATCTTAATATTGGCCTGTAATATTTTAGTTGGTCCAGGTATTATATTACAGGGTAATAGTGTACCTTCTGCAGGAAATAATTATAGGTCAATTAGGGGGCACACAGCGTGACCCTAAAGTTTACTATGTATGCCTATGTGAAATAAAGTGTTCTGAGAAGCTTAAAATGAAGAAATAAGACTTCTAAAATGCTTTAAAAATTCAAAGACATCTTTCAATGGTTAACTAACGCAAGGCGCGATATCAGACCTTAATATTGACCTATAATATTTTAGTTGGACCAGGTATTATATTACAGGGTAATAGTGTACCCTACCACGGGAAATAATTATATGTCAATCAGAGGGAACACAATGAGTTCCTGTATTTTACTATGTGTGCGTATCTAAAATAAGTGTTCGGAAGAGCTTAAAATGAGGAAATTCGCCTTCTAAAACCCTTTAAAGATAGGAAGCGCGAAGTCCCTCTTCACTGTAAGCCCGATATCGGACCTTAATATTGACCTATAATATTTTAATTGGACCAGGTATTATATTGCAGGGTAATAGTGTACACTTCTACAGGAAATAATTATAGGTCAATTAGGGGGCACACATCGAGACCCTAAAGTTTACTATGTATGCCTATGTGAAATAAAGTGTTCTGAGAAGCTTAAAATGAAGAAATAAGACTTCAAAAATGCTTTAAAAATTCAAAGACATCTTTCAATGGTTAACTAACGCAAGGCGCGATATCAGAACTTAATATTGACCTATAATATTTTAGTTGGACCAGGTATTATATTACAGGGTAATAGTGTACCCTACCACGAGAAATAATTATATGTCAATTAGAGGGAACAAAATGAGTTCCTGTATTTTACTATGTGTGCGTATCTAAAATCAGTGTTCGGAAGAGCTTAAAATGAGGAAATTCTCCTTCTAAAACCCTTTAAAGATAGGAAGCGCGAAGTCCCTCTTCACTGTTAGCCCGATTTCGGACCTTAATATTGACCTATAATATTTTAATTGGACCAGGTATTATATTGCAGGGTAATAGTGTACCCTACCACAGGAAATAATTATAGGTGAATTAGGGGGTACACTATGTATATTTTAAATAGTGCATTAAAACAAGGAAATTCGAAGACACTTTTCAATGTTAACTAACGCCGCGGTATCGGATCTTAATATTGGCCTATAATATTTTAGTTGGTCCAGGTATTATATTACAGGGTAATAGTGTACCTTCTACAGGAAATAATTATAGGTCAATTAGGGGGCGCACAGCGTGACCCTAAAGTTGACTATGTATGCCTATGTGAAATAAAGTGTTCTGAGAAGCTTAAAATGAAGAAATAAGACTTCTAAAATGCTTTAAAAATTCAAAGACATCTTTCAATGGTTAACTAACGCAAGGCGCGATATCAGACCTTAATATTGACTTATAAAATTTTAGTTGGACCAGGGATTATGTTACAGGGTAATAGTGTACCCTACCACGAGAAATAATTATATGTAAATTAGACGGAACAAAATGAGTACCTGTATTTTACTATGTGTGCATATCTAAAATAAATGTTCGGAAGAGCTTAAAATGAGGAAATTCGCCTTCTAAAACCCTTTAAAGATAGGAAGCGCGAAGTCCCTCTTCACTGTTAGCCCGATTTCGGACCTTAATATTGACCTATAATATTTTAATTGGACCAGGTATTATATTGCAGGGTAATAGTGTACCCTACCACAGGAAATAATTATAGGTGAATTAGGGGGTACACTATGTATATTTTAAATAGTGCATTAAAACAAGGAAATTCGAAGACACTTTTCAATGTTAACTAACGCCGCGGTATCGGATCTTAATATTGGC
The DNA here is from genome assembly GCF_982258835.1 of Parasteatoda tepidariorum. Taxonomy (NCBI): domain Eukaryota; kingdom Metazoa; phylum Arthropoda; class Arachnida; order Araneae; family Theridiidae; genus Parasteatoda; species Parasteatoda tepidariorum. Next base: position 120,829,283 of record NC_141756.1, on the reverse strand, counting down.
CTATAATATTTTAGTTGGTCCAGGTATTATATTACAGGGTAATAGTGTACCTTCTACAGGAAATAATTATAGGTCAATTAGGGGGCACACAGCGTGACCCTAAAGTTTACTATGTATGCCTATGTGAAATAAAGTGTTCTGAGAAGCTTAAAATGAAGAAATAAGACTTCTAAAATGCTTTAAAAATTCAAAGACATCTTTCAATGGTTAACTAACGCAAGGCGCGATATCAGACCTTAATATTGACCTATAATATTTTAGTTGGACCAGGTATTATATTACAGGGTAATAGTGTACCCTACCACGGGAAATAATTATATGTCAATTAGAGGGAACACAATGAGTTCCTGTATTTTACTATGTGTGCGTATCAAAAATAAGTGTTCGGAAGAGCTTAAAATGAGGAAATTCGCCTTCTAAAACCCTTTAAAGATAGGAAGCGCGAAGTCCCTCTTCACTGTTAGCCCGATTTCGGACCTTAATATTGACCTATAATATTTTAATTGGACCAGGTATTATATTGCAGGGTAATAGTGTACCCTACGACAGGAAATAATTATAGGTGAATTAGGGGGTACACTATGTATATTTTAAATAGTGCATTAAAACAAGGAAATTCGAAGACAATTTTCAATGTTAACTAACGCCGCGGTATCGGATCTTAATATTGGCCTATAATATTTTAGTTGGTCCAGGTATTTTATTACAGGGTAATAGTGTACCTTCTACAGGAAATAATTATAGGTCAATTAGGGGGCACACAGTGTGGCCCTCAAGTTTACTATGTATGCCTATGTGAAATAAAGTGTTCTGAGAAGCTTAAAATGAAGAAATAAGACTTCTAAAATGCTTTAAAAATTCAAAGACATCTTTCAATGGTTAACTAACGCAAGGCGCGATATCAGACCTTAATATTGACCTATAATATTTTAGTTGGACCAGGTATTATATTACAGGGTAATAGTGTACCCTACCACGAGAAATAATTATATGTCAATTAGAGGGAACAAAATGAGTTCCTGTATTTTACTATGTGTGCGTATCTAAAATAAGTGTTCGGAAGAGCTTAAAATGAGGAAATTCGCCTTCTAAAACCCTTTAAAGATAGGAAGCGCGAAGTCCCTCTTCACTGTTAGCCCGATTTCGGACCTTAATATTGACCTATAATATTTTAATTGGACCAGGTATTATATTGCAGGGTAATAGTGTACCCTACCACAGGAAATAATTATAGGTGAATTAGGGGGTACACTATGTATATTTTAAATAGTGCATTAAAACAAGGAAATTCGAAGACACTTTTCAATGTTAACTAACGCCACGGTATCGGATCTTAATATTGGCCTATAATATTTTAGTTGGTCCAGGTATTATATTACAGGGTAATAGTGTACCCTCTACAGGAAATAATTATAGGTCAATTAGGGGGCACAATAAGTGAACCTAAAGTTTACTATGTATGCCTATGTGAAATAAAGTGTTCTGAGAAGCTTAAAATGAAGAAATAAGACTTCTAAAATGCTTTAAAAATTCAAAGACATCTTTCAATGGTTAACTAACGCAAGGCGCGATATCAGACCTTAATATTGACCTATAATATTTTAGTTGGACCAGGTATTATATTACATTGTAATAGTGTACCCTACCATGAGAAATAATTATATGTCAATTAGAGGGAACAAAATGAGTTCCTGTATTTTACTATGTGTGCGTATCTAAAATAAGTGTTCGGAAGAACTTAAAATGAGGAAATTCGCCTTCTAAAACCCTTTAAAGATAGAAAGCGCGAAGTCCCTCTTCACTGTTAGCCCGATTTCGGACCTTAATATTGACCTATAATATTTTAATGGGACCAGGTATTATATTGCAGAGTAATAGTGTACCCTACCACAGGAAATAATTATAGGTGAATTAGGGGGTACACTATGCATATTTTAAATAGTGCATTAAAACAAGGAAATTCGAAGACACTTTTCAATGCTAACAAACGGCACGATATCTGACCTTAAAAATGACTTAATTCACTAATGCTCAAAACGAGGAATTTCGCCTTCTAAAACCCTTTAAAGATAGGAAGCGCGAAGTCACTTTTCAATGTTAACGTAAAGATCGATTTCAGATCTTAATATTGACCCATAATATTTAAATTGGACCACATATTATATTACAGGGTGATAGTGTACCCTACCTCAGGAAATAATTATAGGTGAATTAGGGGGTACACTATGTATATTTTAAATAGTGCATTAAAACAAGGAAATTCGAAGACACTTTTCAATGCTAACAAACGGCACGATATCTGACCTTAAAAATGACTTAATTCACTATTGCTCAAAACGAGGAAATTCGCCTTCTAAAATCCTTTAAAGATAGGAAGCGCGAAGTCACTTTTAAATGTTAACGTAAAGATCGATTTCAGATCTTAATATTGACCCATAATATTTAAATTGGACCACATATTATATTACAGGGTGATAGTGTACCCTGCCACAGGAAATAATTATAGGTGAATTAGGGGGTACACTATGTATGTTTTCAATAGTGCATTAAAACAAGGAAATTCGAAGACACTTTTCAATGCTAACAAACGCCACGGTATCTGATCTTAATATTGGCCTATAATATTTTAGTTGGACCAGGTATTATATTACAGGGTAATAGTGTACCCTACCACGGGAAATAATTATATGTCAATTAGAGGGAACACAATGAGTTCCTGTATTTTACTATGTGTGTGTATCTAAAATAAGTGTTCGGAAGAGCTTAAAATGAGGAAATTCGCCTTCTAAAACCCTTTAAAGATAGGAAGCGCGAAGTCCCTCTTAACTGTTAGCCCGATTTCGGACCTTAATATTGACCTATAATATTTTAATTGGACCAGGTATTATATTGCAGGGTAATAGTGTACCCTACCACAGGAAATAATTATAGGTGAATTAGGGGGTACACTATGTATATTTTAAATTGTGCATTAAAACAATGAAATTCGAAAACACTTTTCAATGTTAACTAACGCCACGGTATCGGATCTTAATATTGGCCTATAATATTTTTGTTGGTCCAGGTATTATATTACAGGGTAATAGTGTACACTTCTGCAGGAAATAATTATAGGTCAATTAGGGGGCACACAGCGAGACCCTAAAGTTTACTATGTATGCCTATGTGAAATAAAGTGTTCTGAGAAGCTTAAAATGAAGAAATAAGACTTCTAAAATGCTTTAAAAATTCAAAGACATCTTTCAATGGTTAACTAACGCAAGGCGCGATATCAGACCTTAATATTGACCTATAATATTTTAGTTGGACCAGGTATTATATTACAGGGTAATAGTGTACCCTACCACGGGAAATAGTTATATGTCAATTAGAGGGAACACAATGAGTTCCTGTATTTTACTATGTGTGCGTATATAAAATAAGTGCTCGGACGAGCTTAAAATGAGGAAATTCGCCTTCTAAAACCCTTTAAAGATAGGAAGCGCGAAGTCCTTGTTCACTGTTAGCCCGATTTCGGACCTTAATATTGACCTATAATATTTTAATTGGACCAGGTATTATATTGCAGGGTAATAGTGTACACTTCTACAGGAAATAATTATAGGTCAATTAGGGGGCACACAGCGTGACCCTAAAGTTTACTATGTAAGCCTATGTGAAATAAAGTGTTCTGAGAAGCTTAAAATGAAGAAATAAGAGTTCTAAAATGCTTTAAAAATTCAAAGACAACTTTCAATGGTTAACTAACGCAAGGCACGATATCAGACCTTAATATTGACCTATAATATTTTAGTTGGACCAGGTATTATATTACAGGGTAATAGCGTACCCTACCACGGGCAATAATTATATGTCAATTAGAGGGGACACAATGAGTTCCTGTATTTTACTATGTGTGCGTATCTAAAATAAGTGTTCGGAAGAGCTTAAAATGAGGAAATTCGCCTTCTAAAACCCTTTAAAGATAGAAAGCGCGAAGTCCCTCTTCCCTGCTAGCCCGATTTCAGACCTTAATATTGACCTATCATATTTTAATTGGACCAGGTATTATATTGCAGGGTAATAGTGTACCGTACCACAGGAAATAATTATAGGTGAATTAGGGGGTACACTATGTATATTTTAAATAGTGCATAAAAACAAGGAAATTCGAAGACACTTTTCAATGCTAACAAACGGCAAGATATCTGACCTTAAAAATGACTTAATTCACTATTGCTCAAAACGAGGAAATTCGACTTCTAAAACCCTTTAAAGATAGGAAGCGCGAAGTCACTTTTCAATGTTAACGTAAAGATCGATTTCAGATCTTAATATTGACCCATAATATTTAAATTGGACCACATATTATATTACAGGGTGATAGTGTACCCTGCCACAGGAAATAATTATAGGTGAATTAGGGGGTACACTATGTATGTTTTCAATAGTGCAATAAAACAAGGAAATTCGAAGACACTTTTCAATGCTAACAAACGCCACGGTATCTGATCTTAATATTGGCCTATAATATTTTAGTTGGACCAGGTATTATATTACAGGGTAATAGTGTACCCTACCACGGGAAATAATTATATGTCAATTAGAGGGAACACAATGAGTTCCTGTATTTTACTATGTGTGTGTATCTAAAATAAGTGTTCGGAAGAGCTTAAAATGAGGAAATTCGCCTTCTAAAACCCTTTAAAGATAGGAAGCGCGAAGTCCCTCTTAACTGTTAGCCCGATTTCGGACCTTAATATTGACCTATAATATTTTAATTGGACCAGGTATTATATTGCAGGGTAATAGTGTACCCTACCACAGGAAATAATTATAGGTGAATTAGGGGGTACACTATGTATATTTTAAATTGTGCATTAAAACAATGAAATTCGAAAACACTTTTCAATGTTAACTAACGCCACGGTATCGGATCTTAATATTGGCCTATAATATTTTTGTTGGTCCAGGTATTATATTACGGGGTAATAGTGTACATTTCTACAGGAAATAATTATAGGTCAATTAGGGGGCACACAGCGAGACCCTAAAGTTTACTATGTATGCCTATGTGAAATAAAGTGTTCTGAGAAGCTTAAAATGAAGAAATAAGACTTCTAAAATGCTTTAAAAATTCAAAGACATCTTTCAATGGTTAACTAACGCAAGGCGCGATATCAGACCTTAATATTGACCTATAATATTTTAGTTGGACCAGGTATTATATTACAGGGTAATAGTGTACCCTACCACGGGAAATAGTTATATGTCAATTAGAGGGAACACAATGAGTTCCTGTATTTTACTATGTGTGCGTATATAAAATAAGTGCTCGGACGAGCTTAAAATGAGGAAATTCGCCTTCTAAAACCCTTTAAAGATAGGAAGCGCGAAGTCCTTGTTCACTGTTAGCCCGATTTCGGACCTTAATATTGACCTATAATATTTTAATTGGACCAGGTATTATATTGCAGGGTAATAGTGTACACTTCTACAGGAAATAATTATAGGTCAATTAGGGGGCACACAGCGTGACCCTAAAGTTTACTATGTAAGCCTATGTGAAATAAAGTGTTCTGAGAAGCTTAAAATGAAGAAATAAGAGTTCTAAAATGCTTTAAAAATTCAAAGACAACTTTCAATGGTTAACTAACGCAAGGCGCGATATCAGACCTTAATATTGACCTATAATATTTTAGTTGGACCAGGTATTATATTACAGGGTAATAGCGTACCCTACCACGGGCAATAATTATATGTCAATTAGAGGGGACACAATGAGTTCCTGTATTTTACTATGTGTGCGTATCTAAAATAAGTGTTCGGAAGAGCTTAAAATGAGGAAATTCGCCTTCTAAAACCCTTTAAAGATAGAAAGCGCGAAGTCCCTCTTCCCTGCTAGCCCGATTTCGGACCTTAATATTGACCTATCATATTTTAATTGGACCAGGTATTATATTGCAGGGTAATAGTGTACCGTACCACAGGAAATAATTATAGGTGAATTAGGGGGTACACTATGTATATTTTAAATAGTGCATAAAAACAAGGAAATTCGAAGACACTTTTCAATGCTAACAAACGGCAAGATATCTGACCTTAAAAATGACTTAATTCACTATTGCTCAAAACGAGGAAATTCGCCTTCTAAAACCCTTTAAAGATAGGAAGCGCGAAGTCACTTTTCAATGTTAACGTAAAGATCGATTTCAGATCTTAATATTGACCCATAATATTTAAATTGGACCACATATTATATTACAGGGTGATAGTGTACCCTGCCACAGGAAATAATTATAGGTGAATTAGGGGGTACACTATGTATGTTTTCAATAGTGCATTAAAACAAGGAAATTCGAAGACACTTTTCAATGCTAAAAAACGCCACGGTATCTGATCTTAATATTGGCCTATAATATTTTAGTTGGACCAGGTATTATATTACAGGGTAATAGTGTACCCTACCACGGGAAATAATTATATGTCAATTAGAGGGAACACAATGAGTTCCTGTATTTCACTATGTGTGCGTATCTAAAATAAGTGTTCGGAAGAGCTTAAAATGAGGAAATTCGCCTTCTAAAACCCTTTAAATATAGGAAGCGCGAAGTCCCTCTTCACTGTTAGCCCGATTTCGGACCTTAATATTGACCCATAATATTTTAATTGGACCAGGTATTATATTGCAAGGTAATAGTGTACCCTACCACAGGAAATAATTATAGGTGAATTAGGGGGTACACTATGTATATTTTAAATTGTGCATTAAAACAATGAAATTCGAAAACACTTTTCAATGTTAACTAACGCCACGGTATCGGATCTTAATATTGGCCTATAATATTTTTGTTGGTCCAGGTATTATATTACAGGGTAATAGTGTACACTTCTACAGGAAATAATTATAGGTCAATTAGGGGGCACACAGTGTGACCCTAAAGTTTACTATGTATGCCTATGTGAAATAAAGTGTTCTGAGAAGCTTAAAATGAAGAAATAAGACTTCTAAAATGCTTTAAAAATTCAAAGACATCTTTCAATGGTTAACTAACGCAAGGCGCGATATCAGACCTTAATATTGACCTATAATATTTTAGTTGGACCAGGTATTATATTACAGGGTAATAGTGTACCCTACCACGGGAAATAATTATATGTCAATTAGAGGGAACAAAATGAGTTCCTGTATTTTACTATGTGTGCGTATCTAAAATAAGTGTTCGGAAGAGCTTAAAATGAGGAAATTCGCCTTCTAAAACCCTTTAAAGATAGAAAGCGCGAAGTCCCTCTTCACTGTTAGCCCGATTTCGGACCTTAATATTGACCTATAATATTTTAATGGGACCAGGTATTATATTGCAGAGTAATAGTGTACCCTACCACAGGAAATAATTATAGGTGAATTAGGGGGTACACTATGCATATTTTAAATAGTGCATTAAAACAAGGAAATTCGAAGACACTTTTCAATGCTAACAAACGGCACGATATCTGACCTTAAAAATGACTTAATTCACTAATGCTCAAAACGAGGAATTTCGCCTTCTAAAACCCTTTAAAGATAGGAAGCGCGAATTCACTTTTCAATGTTAACGTAAAGATCGATTTCAGATCTTAATATTGACCCATAATATTTAAATTGGACCACATATTATATTACCCTATGTGATAGTGTACCCTACCTCAGGAAATAATTATAGGTGAATTAGGGGGTACACTATGTATATTTTAAATAGTGCATTAAAACAAGGAAATTCGAAGACACTTTTCAATGCTAACAAACGGCACGATATCTGACCTTAAAAATGACTTAATTCACTATTGCTCAAAACGAGGAAATTCGCCTTCTAAAACCCTTTAAAGATAGGAAGCGCGAAGTCACTTTTCAATGTTAACGTAAAGATCGATTTCAGATCTTAATATTGACCCATAATATTTAAATTGGACCACATATTATATTACAGGGTGATAGTGTACCCTGCCACAGGAAATAATTATAGGTGAATTAGGGGGTACACTATGTATGTTTTCAATAGTGCATTAAAACAAGGAAATTCGAAGACACTTTTCAATGCTAACAAACGCCACGGTATCTGATCTTAATATTGGCCTATAATATTTTAGTTGGACCAGGTATTATATTACAGGGTAATAGTGTACCCTACCACGGGAAATAATTATATGTCAATTAGAGGGAACACAATGAGTTCCTGTATTTTACTATGTGTGTGTATCTAAAATAAGTGTTCGGAAGAGCTTAAAATGAGGAAATTCGCCTTCTAAAACCCTTTAAAGATAGGAAGCGCGAAGTCCCTCTTAACTGTTAGCCCGATTTCGGACCTTAATATTGACCTATAATATTTTAATTGGACCAGGTATTATATTGCAGGGTAATAGTGTACCCTACCACAGGAAATAATTATAGGTGAATTAGGGGGTACACTATGTATATTTTAAATTGTGCATTAAAACAATGAAATTCGAAAACACTTTTCAATGTTAACTAACGCCACGGTATCGGATCTTAATATTGGCCTATAATATTTTTGTTGGTCCAGGTATTATATTACAGGGTAATAGTGTACACTTCTACAGGAAATAATTATAGGTCAATTAGGGGGCACACAGCGAGACCCTAAAGTTTACTATGTATGCCTATGTGAAATAAAGTGTTCTGAGAAGCTTAAAATGAAGAAATAAGACTTCTAAAATGCTTTAAAAATTCAAAGACATCTTTCAATGGTTAACTAACGCAAGGCGCGATATCAGACCTTAATATTGACCTATAATATTTTAGTTGGACCAGGTATTATATTACAGGGTAATAGTGTACCCTACCACGGGAAATAGTTATATGTCAATTAGAGGGAACACAATGAGTTCCTGTATTTTACTATGTGTGCGTATATAAAATAAGTGCTCGGACGAGCTTAAAATGAGGAAATTCGCCTTCTAAAACCCTTTAAAGATAGGAAGCGCGAAGTCCTTGTTCACTGTTAGCCCGATTTCGGACCTTAATATTGACCTATAATATTTTAATTGGACCAGGTATTATATTGCAGGGTAATAGTGTACACTTCTACAGGAAATAATTATAGGTCAATTAGGGGGCACACAGCGTGACCCTAAAGTTTACTATGTAAGCCTATGTGAAATAAAGTGTTCTGAGAAGCTTAAAATGAAGAAATAAGAGTTCTAAAATGCTTTAAAAATTCAAAGACAACTTTCAATGGTTAACTAACGCAAGGCGCGATATCAGACCTTAATATTGACCTATAATATTTTAGTTGGACCAGGTATTATATTACAGGGTAATAGCGTACCCTACCACGGGCAATAATTATATGTCAATTAGAGGGGACACAATGAGTTCCTGTATTTTACTATGTGTGCGTATCTAAAATAAGTGTTCGGAAGAGCTTAAAATGAGGAAATTCGCCTTCTAAAACCCTTTAAAGATAGAAAGCGCGAAGTCCCTCTTCCCTGCTAGCCCGATTTCGGACCTTAATATTGACCTATCATATTTTAATTGGACCAGGTATTATATTGCAGGGTAATAGTGTACCGTACCACAGGAAATAATTATAGGTGAATTAGGGGGTACACTATGTATATTTTAAATAGTGCATAAAAACAAGGAAATTCGAAGACACTTTTCAATGCTAACAAACGGCAAGATATCTGACCTTAAAATGACTTAATTCACTATTGCTCAAAACGAGGAAATTCGCCTTCTAAAACCCTTTAAAGATAGGAAGCGCGAAGTCACTTTTCAATGTTAACGTAAAGATCGATTTCAGATCTTAATATTGACCCATAATATTTAAATTGGACCACATATTATATTACAGGATGATAGTGTACCCTGCCACAGGAAATAATTATAGGTGAATTAGGGGGTACACTATGTATGTTTTCAATAGTGCATTAAAACAAGGAAATTCGAAGACACTTTTCAATGCTAAAAAACGCCACGGTATCTGATCTTAATATTGGCCTATAATATTTTAGTTGGACCAGGTATTATATTACAGGGTAATAGTGTACCCTACCACGGGAAATAATTATATGTCAATTAGAGGGAACACAATGAGTTCCTGTATTTTACTATGTGTGCGTATCTAAAATAAGTGTTCGGAAGAGCTTAAAATGAGGAAATTCGCCTTCTAAAACCCTTTAAATATAGGAAGCGCGAAGTCCCTCTTCACTGTTAGCCCGATTTCGGACCTTAATATTGACCCATAATATTTTAATTGGACCAGGTATTATATTGCAAGGTAATAGTGTACCCTACCACAGGAAATAATTATAGGTGAATTAGGGGGTACACTATGTATATTTTAAATTGTGCATTAAAACAATGAAATTCGAAAACACTTTTCAATGTTAACTAACGCCACGGTATCGGATCTTAATATTGGCCTATAATATTTTTGTTGGTCCAGGTATTATATTACAGGGTAATAGTGTACACTTCTACAGGAAATAATTATAGGTCAATTAGGGGGCACACAGCGTGACCCTAAAGTTTACTATGTATGCCTATGTGAAATAAAGTGTTCTGAGAAGCTTAAAATGAAGAAATAAGACTTCTAAAATGCTTTAAAAATTCAAAGACATCTTTCAATGGTTAACTAACGCAAGGCGCGATATCAGACTTTAATATTGACCTATAATATTTTAGTTGGACCAGGTATTATATTACAGGGTAATAGTGTACCCTACCACGGGAAATAATTATATGTTAATTAGAGGGAACAAAATGAGTTCCTGTATTTTACTATGTGTGCGTATCTAAAATAAGTGTTCGGAAGAGATTAAAATGAGGAAATTCGCCTTCTAAAACCCTTTAAAGATAGAAAGCGCGAAGTCCCTCTTCACTGTTAGCCCGATTTCGGACCTTAATATTGACCTATAATATTTTAATGGGACCAGGTATTATATTGCAGAGTAATAGTGTACCCTACCACAGGAAATAATTATAGGTGAATTAGGGGGTACACTATGCATATTTTAAATAGTGCATTAAAACAAGGAAATTCGAAGACACTTTTCAATGCTAACAAACGGCACGATATCTGACCTTAAAAATGACTTAATTCACTATTGCTCAAAACGAGGAAATTCGCCTTCTAAAACCCTTTAAAGATAGGAAGCGCGAAGTCACTTTTCAATGTTAACGTAAAGATCGATTTCAGATCTTAATATTGACCCATAATATTTAAATTGGACCACATATTATATTACCCTATGTGATAGTGTACCCTACCTCAGGAAATAATTATAGGTGAATTAGGGGGTACACTATGTATATTTTAAATAGTGCATTAAAACAAGGAAATTCGAAGACACTTTTCAATGCTAACAAACGGCACGATATCTGACCTTAAAAATGACTTAATTCACTATTGCTCAAAACGAGGAAATTCGCCTTCTAAAACCCTTTAAAGATAGGAAGCGCGAAGTCACTTTTCAATGTTAACGTAAAGATCGATTTCAGATCTTAATATTGACCCATAATATTTAAATTGGACCACATATTATATTACAGGGTGATAGTGTACCCTGCCACAGGAAATAATTATAGGTGAATTAGGGGGTACACTATGTATGTTTTCAATAGTGCATTAAAACAAGGAAATTCGAAGACACTTTTCAATGCTAACAAACGCCACGGTATCTGATCTTAATATTGGCCTATAATATTTTAGTTGGACCAGGTATTATATTACAGGGTAATAGTGTACCCTACCACGGGAAATAATTATATGTCAATTAGAGGGAACACAATGAGTTCCTGTATTTTACTATGTGTGTGTATCTAAAATAAGTGTTCGGAAGAGCTTAAAATGAGGAAATTCGCCTTCTAAAACCCTTTAAAGATAGGAAGCGCGAAGTCCCTCTTAACTGTTAGCCCGATTTCGGACCTTAATATTGACCTATAATATTTTAATTGGACCAGGTATTATATTGCAGGGTAATAGTGTACCCTACCACAGGAAATAATTATAGGTGAATTAGGGGGTACACTATGTATATTTTAAATTGTGCATTAAAACAATGAAATTCGAAAACACTTTTCAATGTTAACTAACGCCACGGTATCGGATCTTAATATTGGCCTATAATATTTTTGTTGGTCCAGGTATTATATTACAGGGTAATAGTGTACACTTCTACAAGAAATAATTATAGGTCAATTAGGGGGCACACAGCGAGACCCTAAAGTTTACTATGTATGCCTATGTGAAATAAAGTGTTCTGAGAAGCTTAAAATGAAGAAATAAGACTTCTAAAATGCTTTAAAAATTCAAAGACATCTTTCAATGGTTAACTAACGCAAGGCGCGATATCAGACCTTAATATTGACCTATAATATTTTAGTTGGACCAGGTATTATATTACAGGGTAATAGTGTACCCTACCACGGGAAATAGTTATATGTCAATTAGAGGGAACACAATGAGTTCCTGTATTTTACTATGTGTGCGTATATAAAATAAGTGCTCGGACGAGCTTAAAATGAGGAAATTCGCCTTCTAAAACCCTTTAAAGATAGGAAGCGCGAAGTCCTTGTTCACTGTTAGCCCGATTTCGGACCTTAATATTGACCTATAATATTTTAATTGGACCAGGTATTATATTGCAGGGTAATAGTGTACACTTCTACAGGAAATAATTATAGGTCAATTAGGGGGCACACAGCGTGACCCTAAAGTTTACTATGTAAGCCTATGTGAAATAAAGTGTTCTGAGAAGCTTAAAATGAAGAAATAAGAGTTCTAAAATGCTTTAAAAATTCAAAGACAACTTTCTATGGTTAACTAACGCAAGGCGCGATATCAGACCTTAATATTGACCTATAATATTTTAGTTGGACCAGGTATTATATTACAGGGTAATAGCGTACCCTACCACGGGCAATAATTATATGTCAATTAGAGGGGACACAATGAGTTCCTGTATTTTACTATGTGTGCGTATCTAAAATAAGTGTTCGGAAGAGCTTAAAATGAGGAAACTCGCCTTCTAAAACCCTTTAAAGATAGAAAGCGCGAAGTCCCTCTTCCCTGCTAGCCCGATTTCGGACCTTAATATTGACCTATCATATTTTAATTGGACCAGGTATTATATTGCAGGGTAATAGTGTACCGTACCACAGGAAATAATTATAGGTGAATTAGGGGGTACACTATGTATATTTTTAAATAGTGCATAAAAACAAGGAAATTCGAAGACACTTTTCAATGCTAACAAACGGCAAGATATCTGACCTTAAAAATGACTTAATTCACTATTGCTCAAAACGAGGAAATTCGCCTTCTAAAACCCTTTAAAGATAGGAAGCGCGAAGTCACTTTTCAATGTTAACGTAAAGATCGATTTCAGATCTTAATATTGACCCATAATATTCAAATTGGACCACATATTATATTACAGGGTGATAGTGTACCCTGCCACAGGAAATAATTATAGGTGAATTAGGGAGTACACTATGTATGTTTTCAATAGTGCATTAAAACAAGGAAATTCGAAGACACTTTTCAATGCTAAAAAACGCCACGGTATCTGATCTTAATATTGGCCTATAATATTTTAGTTGCACCAGGTATTATATTACAGGGTAATAGTGTACCCTACCACGGGAAATAATTATATGTCAATTAGAGGGAACACAATGAGTTCCTGTATTTTACTATGTGTGCGTATCTAAAATAAGTGTTCGGAAGAGCTTAAAATGAGGAAATTCGCCTTCTAAAACCCTTTAAATATAGGAAGCGCGAAGTCCCTCTTCACTGTTAGCCCGATTTCGGACCTTAATATTGACCCATAATATTTTAATTGGACCAGGTATTATATTGCAGGGTAATAGTGTACCCTACCACAGGAAATAATTATAGGTGAATTAGGGGGTACACTATGTATATTTTAAATTGTGCATTAAAACAATGAAATTCGAAAACACTTTTCAATGTTAACTAACGCCACGGTATCGGATCTTAATATTGGCCTATAATATTTTTGTTGGTCCAGGTATTATATTACAGGGTGATAGTGTACACTTCTACAGGAAATAATTATAGGTCAATTAGGGGGCACACAGCGTGACCCTAAAGTTTACTATGTATGCCTATGTGAAATAAAGTGTTCTGAGAAGCTTAAAATGAAGAAATAAGACTTCTAAAATGCTTTAAAAATTCAAAGACATCTTTCAATGGTTAACTAACGCAAGGCGCGATATCAGACCTTAATATTGACCTATAATATTTTAGTTGGACCAGGTATTATATTACAGGGTAATAGTGTACCCTACCACGGGAAATAATTATATGTCAATTAGAGGGAACAAAATGAGTTCCTGTATTTTACTATGTGTGCGTATCTAAAATAAGTGTTCGGAAGAGCTTAAAATGAGGAAATTCGCCTTCTAAAACCCTTTAAAGATAGAAAGCGCGAAGTCCCTCTTCACTGTTAGCCCGATTTCGGACCTTAATATTGACCTATAATATTTTAATGGGACCAGGTATTATATTGCAGAGTAATAGTGTACCCTACCACAGGAAATAATTATAGGTGAATTAGGGGGTACACTATGCATATTTTAAATAGTGCATTAAAACAAGGAAATTCGAAGACACTTTTCAATGCTAACAAACGGCACGATATCTGACCTTAAAAATGACTTAATTCACTAATGCTCAAAACGAGGAATTTCGCCTTCTAAAACCCTTTAAAGATAGGAAGCTCGAAGTCACTTTTCAATGTTAACGTAAAGATCGATTTCAGATCTTAATATTGACCCATAATATTTAAATTGGACCACATATTATATTACAGGGTGATAGTGTACCCTACCTCAGGAAATAATTATAGGTGAATTAGGGGGTACACTATGTATATTTTAAATAGTGCATTAAAACAAGGAAATTCGAAGACACTTTTCAATGCTAACAAACGGCACGATATCTGACCTTAAAAATGACTTAATTCACTATTGCTCAAAACGAGGAAATTCGCCTTCTAAAACCCTTTAAAGATAGGAAGCGCGAAGTCACTTTTCAATGTTAACGTAAAGATCGATTTCAGATCTTAATATTGACCCATAATATTTAAATTGGACCACATATTATATTACAGGGTGATAGTGTACCCTGCCACAGGAAATAATTATAGGTGAATTAGGGGGTACACTATGTATGTTTTCAATAGTGCATTAAAACAAGGAAATTCGAAGACACTTTTCAATGCTAAAAAACGCCACGGTATCTGATCTTAATATTGGCCTATAATATTTTAGTTGGACCAGGTATTATATTACAGGGTAATAGTGTACCCTACCACGGGAAATAATTATATGTCAATTAGAGGGAACACAATGAGTTCCTGTATTTTACTATGTGTGCGTATCTAAAATAAGTGTTCGGAAGAGCTTAAAATGAGGAAATTCGCCTTCTAAAACCCTTTAAATATAGGAAGCGCGAAGTCCCTCTTCACTGTTAGCCCGATTTCGGACCTTAATATTGACCCATAATATTTTAATTGGACCAGGTATTATATTGCAGGGTAATAGTGTACCCTACCACAGGAAATAATTATAGGTGAATTAGGGGGTACACTATGTATATTTTAAATAGTGCATTAAAACAAGGAAATTCGAAGACACTTTTCAATGTCAACTAACGCCACGGTATCAGATCTTAATACGGGCCTATAATATTTTAGTTGGTCCAGGTATTATATTACAGGGTAATAGTGTACACTTCTACAGGAAATAATTATAGGTCAGTTAGGGGGCACACAGCGTGACCCTAAAGTTTACTATGTATGGGTATGTGAAATAAAGTGTTCTGAGAAGCTTAAAATGAAGAAATAAGACTTCTAAAATGCTTTAAAAATTCAAAGACATCTTTCAATGGTTAACTAACGCAAGGCGCGATATCAGACCTTAATATTGACCTATAAGATTTTAGTTGGACCAGGTATTATATTACAGGGTAATAGTGTACCCTACCACGGGAAATAATTATATGTCAATTAGAGGGAACACAATGAGTTCCTGTATTTTACTATGTGTGCGTATCTAAAATAAGTGTTCGGAAGAGCTTAAAACGAGGAAATTCGCCTTCTAAAACCCTTTAAAAATAGGAAGCGCGAAGTTCCTCTTCACTGTTAGCCCGATTTCGGACCTTAATATTGACCTATAATATTTTAATTGGACTAGGTATTATATTGCAGGGTAATAGTGTACCCTACTACAGGAAATAATTATAGGTGAATTAGGGGGTACACTATGTATATTTTAAATAGTGCATTAAAACAAGGAAATTCGAAGACCCTTTTCAATGTTAACTAACGCCACGGTATCGGATCTTAATATTGGCCTATAATATTTTAGTTGGTCCAGGTATTATATTACAGGGTAATAGAGTACACTTCTGCAGGAAATAATTATAGGTCAATTAGGGGGCACACAGCGTGACCCTAAAGTTTACTGTGTATGCCTATGTGAAATAAAGTGCTCTGAGAAGCTTAAAATGAAGAAATAAGACTTCTGAAATGCTTTAAAAATTCAAAGACATCTTTCAATGGTTAACTAACGCAAGGCGCGATATCAGACCGTAATATTGACCTATAATATTTTAGTTGGACCAGGTATTATATTACAGGGTAATAGTGTACCCTACCACGGGAAATAATTATATGTCAATTAGAGGGAACACAATGAGTTCCTGTATTTTACTATGTGTGCGTATCTAAAAAAAGTGTTCGGAAGAGCTTAAAATGAGGAAATTCGCCTTCTAAAACCCTTTAAAGATAGGAAGCGCGAAGTCCCTCTTCACTGTCAGCCCGATTTCGGACCTTAATATTGACCTATAATATTTTAATTGGACCAGGTATTATATTGCAGGGTAATAGTGTACACTTCTACAGGAAATAATTATAGGTCAATTAGGGGGCACACAGCGTGACCCTAAAGTTTACTATGTATGCCTATGTGAAATAAAGTGTTCTGAGAAGCTTAAAATGAAGAAATAAGACTTCTAAAATGCTTTAAAAATTCAAAGACATCTTTCAATGGTTAACTAACGCAAGGCGCGATATCAGACCTTAATATTGACCTATAATATTTTAGTTGGACCAGGTATTATATTACAGGGTAATAGTGTACCCTACCACGGGAAATAATTATATGTCAATTAGAGGGAACACAATGAGTTCCTGTATTTTACTATGTGTGCGTATCTAAAATAAGTGTTCGGAAGAGCTTAAAATGAGGAAATTCGCCTTCTAAAACCCTTTAAAGATAGGAAGCGCGAAGTCCCTCTTCACTGTTAGCCCGATTTCGGACCTTAATATTGACCTATAATATTTTAATTGGACCAGGTATTATATTGCAGGGTAATAGTGTACCCTACCACAGGAAATAATTATAGGTGAATTAGGGGGTACACTATGTATATTTTAAATAGTGCATTAAAACAAGGAAATTCGAAGACACTTTTCAATGCTAACAAACGGCACGATATCTGACCTTAAAAATGACTTAATTCACTATTGCTCAAAACGAGGAAATTCGCCTTTTGAAACCCTTTAAAGATAGGAAGCGCGAAGTCACTTTTCAATGTTAACGTAAAGATCGATTGCAGATCTTAATATTGACCCATAATATTTAAATTGGACCACATATTATATTACAGGGTGATAGTGTACCCTACCACAGGAAATAATTATTTTTGAATTAGGGGGTACACTATGTATATTTTAAATAGTGCATTAAAACAAGGAAATTCGAAGACACTTTTCAATGTTAACTAACGCCACGGTATCGGATCTTAATATTGGCCTATAATATTTTATTTGGTCCAGGTATTATATTACAGGGTAATAGTGTACACTTCTACAGGAAATAATTATAGGTCAATTAGGGGGCACACAGCGTGACCCTAAAGTGTAGTATGTATGCCTATGTGAAATAAAGTGTTCTGAGAAGCTTAAAATGAAGAAATAAGACTTCTAAAATGCTTTAAAAATTCAAAGACATCTTTCAATGGTTAACTAACGCAAGGTGCGATATCCGACCTTAATATTGACCTATAATATTTTAGTTGGACCAGGTATTATATTACAGGGTAATAGTGTACCCTACCACGGGAAATAATTATGTGTCAATTAGAGGGAACACAATGAGTTCCTGTATTTTACTATGTGTGCGTATCTAAAATAAGTGTTCGGAAGAGCTTAAAATGAGGAAATTCGCCTTCTAAAACCCTTTAAAATAGGAAGCGCGAAGTCCTTCTTCACTGTTAGCCCGATTTCGGACCTTAATATTGACCTATAATATTTTAATTGGACCAGGTATTATATTGCAGGGTAATAGTGTACCCTACCACAGGAAATAATTATAGGTGAATTAGGGGGTACACTATGTATACTTTAAATAGTGCATTAAAACAAGGAAATTCGAAGACACTTTTCAATGCTAACAAACGGAACGATATCTGACCTTAAAAATGACTTAATTCACTATTGCTCAAAACGAGGAAATTCGCCTTCTAAAACCCTTTAAAGATAGGAAGCGCGAAGTCACTTTTCAATGTTAACGTAAAGTTCGATTTCATATCTTAATATTGACCCATAATATTTAAATTGGACCACATATTATATTACACGGTGATAGTGCACCCTACCACAGGAAATAATTATAGGTGAATTAGGGGGTACACCATGTATATTTTAAATAGTGCATTAAAACAAGGAAATTCAAAGACACTTTTCAATGTTAACTAACGCCACGGTATCGGAACTTAATATGGGCTTATAATATTTTAATTGGTCCAGGTATTATATTACAGGGTAATAGTGTACACTTCTACAGGAAGTAATTATAGGTCAATTAGGGGGCACACAGCGTGACCCTAAAGTTTACTATGTGTGCCTATGTGAAATAAAGTGTTCTGAGAAGCTTAAAATGAAGAAATAAGACTTCTAAAACGCTTTAAAAATTCAAAGACATCTTTCAATGGTTAACGAACGCAAGGCGCGATATCAGACCTTAATATTGACCTATAATATTTTAGTTGGACCAGGTATTATATTACAGGGTAATAGTGTACCCTACTACGGGAAATAATTATATGTCAATTAGAGGGAACACAATGAGTTTCTGTATTTTACTATGTGTGAGTATCTAAAATAAGTGTTCGGAAGAGCTTAACATGAGGAAATTCGCCTTCTAAAACCCTTTAAAGATAGGAAGCGCGAAGTCCCTCTTCACTCTTAGCCCGATTTCAGACCTTAATATTGACCTATAATATTTTAATTGGACCAGGTATTATATTGCAGGGTAATAGTGAACCCTACCACAGGAAATAATTATAGGTGAATTAGGGGGTACACTATGTATATTTTAAATAGTGCATTAAAACAAGGAAGTTCGAAGACACTTTTCAATGCTAACAAACGGAACGATATCTGACCTTAAAAATGACTTAATTCACTATTGCTCAAAACGAGGAAATTCGCCTTCTAAAACCCTTTAAAGATAGGAAGCGCGAAGTCACTTTTCAATGTTAACGTAACGATCGATTTCATATCTTAATATTGACCCATAATATTTAAATTGGACCACATATTATATTACACGGTGATAGTGTACCCTACCACAGGAAATAATTATAGGTGAATTAGGGGGTACACTATGTATATTTTAAATAGTGCATTAAAACAAGGAAATTCAAAGACACTTTTCAATGTTAACTAACGCCACGGTATCGGATCTTAATATTGGCTTATAATATTTTAGTTGGTCCAGGTATTATATTACAGGGTAATAGTGTACACTTCTACAGGAAATAATGGCACACAGCGTGACCCTAAAGTTTACTATGTATGCCTATGTGAAATAAAGTGTTCCGAGAAGCTTAAAATGAAGAAAAAAGACTTCTAAAATGCTTTAAAAATTCAAAGACATCTTTCAACGGTTAACTAACGCAAGGCGCGATATCAGACCTTAATATTGACCTATAATATTTTAGTTGGACCAGGTATTATATTACAGGGTAATACTGAACCCTACCACGGGAAGTAATTATATGTCAATTAGAGGGAACAAAATGAGTTCCTGTATTTTACTATGTGTGCGTATCTAAAATAAGTGTTCGGAAGAGCTTGAAATGAGGAAATTCGCCTTCTAAAACCCTTTAAAGATAGGAAGCGCGAAGTCCCTCTTCACTGTTAGCCCGTTTTCGGACCTTAATATTGACCTATAATATTTTAATTGGACCAGGTATTATATTGCAGGGAAATAGTATACACTTCTACAGGAAATAATTATAGGTCAATTAGGGGGCACACAGCGTGACCCTAAAGTTTACTATGTATGCCTATGTGAAATAAAGTGTTCTGAGAAGCTTAAAATGAAGAAATAAGACTTCTAAAATGCTTTAAAAATTCAAAGACATCTTTCAATGGTTAACTAACGCAAGGCGCGATATCAGACCTTAATATTGACCTATAATATTTTAGTTGGACCAGGTATTATATTACAGGGTAATAGTGTACCCTACCACGGGATATAATTATATGTCAATTAGAGGGAACACAGTGAGTTCCTGTATTTTACTATGTGTGCGTATCTAAAATAAGTGTTCGGAAGAGCTTAAAATGAGGAAATTCGCCTTCTAAAACCCTTTAAAATAGGAAGCGCGAAGTCCCTCTTCACTGTTAGCCCGATTTCGGACCTTAATATTGACCTATAATATTTTAATTGGACCAGGTATTATATTGCAGGGTAATAGTGTACCCTACCACAGGAAATAATTATAGGTGAATTAGGGGGTACACTATGTATACTTTAAATAGTGCATTAAAACAAGGAAATTCGAAGACACTTTTCAATGCTAACAAACGGAACGATATCTGACCTTAAAAATGACTTAATTCACTATTGCTCAAAACGAGGAAATTCGCCTTCTAAAACCCTTTAAAGATAGGAAGCGCGAAGTCACTTTTCAATGTTAACGTAAAGTTCGATTTCATATCTTAATATTGACCCATAATATTTAAATTGGACCACATATTATATTACACGGTGATAGTGCACCCTACCACAGGAAATAATTATAGGTGAATTAGGGGGTACACCATGTATATTTTAAATAGTGCATTAAAACAAGGAAATTCAAAGACACTTTTCAATGTTAACTAACGCCACGGTATCGGAACTTAATATGGGCTTATAATATTTTAGTTGGTCCAGGTATTATATTACAGGGTAATAGTGTACACTTCTACAGGAAGTAATTATAGGTCAATTAGGGGGCACACAGCGTGACCCTAAAGTTTACTATGTATGCCTATGTGAAATAAAGTGTTCTGAGAAGCTTAAAATGAAGAAATAAGACTTCTAAAACGCTTTAAAAATTCAAAGACATCTTTCAATGGTTAACGAACACAAGGCGCGATATCAGACCTTAATATTGACCTATAATATTTTAGTTGGACCAGGTATTATATTACAGGGTAATAGTGTACCCTACTACGGGTAATAATTATATGTCAATTAAAGGGAACACAATGAGTTTCTGTATTTTACTATGTGTGCGTATCTAAAATAAGTGTTCGGAAGAGCTTAAAATGAGGAAATTCGCCTTCTAAAACCCTTTAAAGATAGGAAGCGCGAAGTCCCTCTTCACTGTTAGCCCGATTTCGGACCTTAATATTGACCTATCATATTTTAATTGGATCAGGTATTATATTGCAGGGTAATAGTGTACCCTACCACAGGAAATAATTATAGGTGAATTAGGGGGTACACTATGTATATTTTAAATAGTGCATTAAAACAAGGAAAATCGAAGACACTTTTCAATGTTGACTAACGCCACGGTATCGGATCTTAATATTGGCCTATAATATTTTAGTTGGTCCAGGTATTATATTACAGGGTAATAGTGTACACTTCTACAGGAAATAATTATAGGTCAATTAGGGGGCACACAGCGTGACCCTAAAGTTTACTATATATGCCTATGTGAAATAAAGTGTTCTGAGAAGCTTAAATTGAAGAAATAAGACTTCTAAAATGCTTTAAAAATTCAAAGACATCTTTCAACGGTTAGCTAACGCAAGGCGCGATATCAGACCTTAATATTGACCTATAATATTTTAGTTGGACCAGGTATTATATTACAGGGTAATAGTGAACCCTACCACGGGAAGTAATTATATGTCAATTAGAGGGAACACAATGAGTTCCTGTATTTTACTATGTGTGCGTATCTAAAATAAGTGTTCGGAAGAGCTTAAAATGAGGAAATTCGCCTTCTAAAACCCTTTAAAGACAGGAAGCGCGAAGTCCCTCTTCACTGTTAGCCCGATTTCGGACCTTAATATTGACCTATAATATTTTAATTGGACCAGGTATTATATTGCAGGGTAATAGTGTACCCTACCACAGGAAATAATTATAGGAGAATTAGGGGGTACACTATGTATATTTTAAATAGTGCATTAAAACAAGGAAGTTCGAAGACACTTTTCAATGCTAACAAGCGGAACGATATCTGACCTTAAAAATGACTTAATTCACTATTGCTCAAAACGAGGAAATTCGCCTTCTAAAACCCTTTAAAGATAGGAAGCGCGAAGTCACTTTTCAATGTTAACGTAAAGATCGATTTCATATCTTAATATTGACCCATAATATTTAAATTGGACCACATATTATATTACACGGTGATAGTGTACCCTACCACAGGAAATAATTATAGGTGAATTAGGGGGTACACTATGTATATTTTAAATAGTGCATTAAAACAAGGAAATTCAAAGACACTTTTCAATGTTAACTAACGCCACGGTATCGGATCTTAATATTGGCTTATAATATTTTAGTTGGTCCAGGTATTATACTACAGGGTAATAGTGTACACTTCTACAGGAAATAATTATAGGTCAATTAGGGGGCACACAGCGTGACCCTAAAGTTTACTATGTATGCCTATGTGAAATAAAGTGTTCCGAGAAGCTTAAAATGAAGAAATAAGACTTCTAAAATGCTTTAAAAATTCAAAGACATATTTCAATGGTTAACTAACGCAAGGCGCGATATCAGACCTTAATATTGACCTATAATATTTTAGTTGGACCAGGTATTATATTACAGGGTAATAGTGTACCCTACCACGGGAAATAATTATATGTCAATTAGAGGGAACACAATGAGTTCCTGTATTTTACTATGTGTGCGTATCTAAAATAAGTGTTCGGAAGAGCTTAAAATGAGGAAATTCGCCTTCTAAAACCCTTTAAAGATAGGAAGCGCGAAGTCCCTCTTCACTGTTAGCCCGATTTCGGACCTTAATATTGACCTATAATATTTTAATTGGACCAGGTTTTATATTGCAGGGTAATAGTGTACCCTACCACAGGAAATAATTATAGGTGAATTAGGGGGTACACTATGTATATTTTAAATAGTGCATTAAAACAAGGAAATTCGAAGACACTTTTCAATGCTAACAAACGCCACGGTATCGGATCTTAATATTGGCCTATAATATTTTAGTTGGCCCAGGTATTATATTGCAGGGTAATAGTGTACCCTACCACGGGAAATAATTATATGTCAATTAGAGGGAACACAATGAGTTCCTGTATTTTACTATGTGTGCCTATCTAAAATAAGTGTTCGGAAGAGCTTAAAATGAGGAAATTTGCCTTCTAAATCCCTTTAAAGATAGGAAGCGCGAAGTCCCTCTTCACTGTTAGCCCGATTTTGGACCTTAATATTGACCTATAATATTTTAATTGGACCAGGTATTATATTGCAGGGTAATAGTGTACCCTACGACAGGAAATAATTATAGGTGAATTAGGGAGTACACTATGTATATTTTAAATAGTGCATTATAACAAGGAAATTCGAAGACACTTTTCAATGCTAACAAACGGCACGATATCTGACCTTAAAAATGACTTAATTCACTATTGCTCAAAACGAGGAAATTCGCCTTCTAAAACCCTTTAAAGATAGGAATCGCGAAGTCACTTTTCAATGTTAACGTAAAGATCGATTTCAGATCTTAATATTGATCCATAATATTTTAATTGGACCAGGTATTATATTGTAGGGTAATAGTGTACCCTACCACAGGAAATAATTATAGGTGAATTAGGGGGTACACTATGTATATTTTAAATAGTGCATTAAAACAAGGAAATTCAAAGACACTTTTCAATGTTAACTAACGCCACGGTATCGGATCTTAATATTGGCCTATAATATTTTAGTTGGTCCAGGTATTATATTACAGGGTAATAGTGTACACTTCTACAGGAAATAATTATAGGTCAATTAGGGGGCACACCGCGTGACCCTAAAAATTACTACGTATGCCTATGTGAAATAAAGTGTTCTGAGAAGCTTAAAATGAAGAAATAAGACTTCTAAAATGCTTTAAAAATTCAAAGACATCTTTCAATGGTTAACTAACGCAAGGCGCGATATCAGACCTTAATATTGACCTATAATATTTTAGTTGGACCAGGTATTTTATTACAGGGTAATAGTGTACCCTACTACGGGAAACAATTATATGTCAATTAGAGGGAACACAATGAGTTCCTGTATTTTACTATGTGTGCGTATCTAAAATAAGTGTTCGGAAGAGCTTAAAATGAGGAAATTCGCCTTCTAAAACCCTTTAAAGATAGGAAGCGCGAAGTCCCTCTTCACTGTTAGCCCGATTTCGGACGTTAATATTGACCTATAATATTTTAATTGGACCAGGTATTATATTGCAGGGTAATAGTGTACCCTACCTCAGGAAATAATTATAGGTGAATTAGGGGGTACACTATGTATATTTTAAATAGTGCATTAAAACAAGGAAATTCGAAGACACTTTTCAATGTTAACTAACGCCACGGTATCGGATCTTAATTTTGGCCTATAATATTTTAGTTGGTCCAGGTATTATATTACAGGGTAATAGTGTACACTTCTACAGGAAATAATTATAGGTCAATAAGGGGGCACACAGCGTGACCCTAAAGTTTACTACGTATGCCTATGTGAAATAAAGTGTTCTGAGAAGCTTAAAATGAAGAAATAAAACTTCTAAAATGCTTTTAAAATTCAAAGACATCTTTCAATGGTTAACTAACGCAAGGCGCGAAATCAGACCTTAATATTGACCTATAATATTTTAGTTGGACCAGGTATTATATTACAGGGTAATAATGTACCCTACCACGGGAAATAATTATATGTCAATTAGAGGGAACACAATGAGTTCCTGTATTTTACTATGTGTGCGTATCTAAAATAAGTGTTCGGAAGAGCTTAAAATGAGGAATTTCGCCTTCTAAAACCCTTTAAAGATAGCACGCGCGAAGTCCCTCTTCACTGTTAGCCCGATTTCGGACCTTAATATTGACCTATAATATTTTAATTGGACCAGGTTTTATATTGCAGGGTAATAGTGTACCCTACCACAGGAAATAATTATAGGTGAATTAGGGGGTACACTATGTATATTTTAAATAGTGCATTAAAACAAGGAAATTCGAAGACACTTTTCAATGCTAACAAACGCCACGGTATCGGATCTTAATATTGGCCTATAATATTTTAGTTGGACCAGGTATTATATTACAGGGTAATGGTGTACCCTACCACGGGAAATAATTATATGTCAATTAGAGGGAACACAATGAGTTCCTGTATTTTACTATGTGTGCCTATCTAAAATAAGTGTTCGGAAGAGCTTAAAATGAGGAAATTCGCCTTCTAAAACCCTTTAAAGATAGGAAGCGCGAGGTCCCTCTTCACTGTTAGCCCGATTTTGGACCTTAATATTGACCTATAATATTTTAATTGGACCAGGTATTATATTGCAGGGTAATAGTGTACCCTACCACAGGAAATAATTATAGGTGAATTAGGGGGTACACTATGTATATTTTAAATAGTGCATTATAACAAGGAAATTCGAAGACACTTTTCAATGCTAACAAACGGCACGATATCTGACCTTAAAAATGACTTAATTCACTATTGCACAAAACGAGGAAATTCGCCTTCTAAAACCCTTTAAAGATAGGAATCGCGAAGTCACTTTTCAATGTTAACGTAAAGATCGATTTCAGATCTTAATATTGATCCATAATATTTTAATTGGACCAGGTATTATATTGTAGGGTAATAGTGTACCCTACCACAGGAAATAATTATAGGTGAATTAGGGGGTACACTATGTATATTTTAAATAGTGCATTAAAACAAGGAAATTCAAAGACACTTTTCAATGTTAACTAACGCCACGGTATCGGATCTTAATATTGGCCTATAATATTTTAGTTGGTCCAGGTATTATATTGCAGGGTAATAGTGTACACTTCTACAGGAAATAATTATAGGTCAATTAGGGGGCACACAGCGTGACCCTAAAGTTTACTACGTATGCCTATGTGAAATAAAGTGTTCTGAGAAGCTTAAAATGAAGAAATAAGACTTCTAAAATGCTTTAAAAATTCAAAGACATCTTTCAATGGTTAACTAACGCAAGGCGTGATATCAGACCTTAATATTGA
Source organism: Parasteatoda tepidariorum (assembly GCF_982258835.1). Taxonomy (NCBI): domain Eukaryota; kingdom Metazoa; phylum Arthropoda; class Arachnida; order Araneae; family Theridiidae; genus Parasteatoda; species Parasteatoda tepidariorum. Next base: position 120,802,703 of record NC_141756.1, on the reverse strand, counting down.
CCTATAATATTTTAGTTGGACCAGGTATTTTATTACAGGGTAATAGTGTACCCTACTACGGGAAATAATTATATGTCAATTAGAGGGAACACAATGAGTTCCTGTATTTTACTATGTGTGCGTATCTAAAATAAGTTTTCGGAAGAGCTTAAAATGAGGAAATTCGCCTTCTAAAACCCTTTAAAGATAGGAAGCGCGAAGTCCCTCTTCACTGTTAGCCCGATTTCGGACGTTAATATTGACCTATAATATTTTAATTGGACCAGGTATTATATTGCAGGGTAATAGCGTACACTTCTACAGGAAATAATTATAGGTCAATTAGGGGGCACACAGCGTGACCCTAAAGTTTACTATGTATGCCTATGTGAAATAAAGTGTTCTGAGAAGCTTAAAATGAAGAAATAAGTTTTCTAAAATGTTTTAAAAATTCAAAGACATCTTTCAATGGTTAACTAACGCAAGGCGCGATATCAGACTTTAATATTGACCTATAATATTTAAGTTGTACCAGGTATTATATTACAGGGTAATAGTGTACCCTACCACGGGAAATAATTATATGTCAATTAGAGGGAACACAATGAGTTCCTGTATTTTACTATGTGTGCGTATCTAAAATACGTGTTCGGAAGAGCTTAAAATGAGGAAATTCGCCTTCTAAAACCCTTTAAAGATAGGAAGCGCGAAGTCCCTCTTCACTGTTAGCCCGATTTCGGACCTTAATATTGACCTATAATATTTTAATTGGACCAGGTTTTATATTGCAGGGTAATAGTGTACCCTACCACAGGAAATAATTATAGGTGAATTAGGGGGTACACTATGTATATTTTAAATAGTGCATTAAAACAAGGAAATTCCAAGACACTTTTCAATGCTAACAAACGCCACGGTATCGGATCTTAATATTGGCCTATAATATTTTAGTTGGACCAGGTATTATATTACAGGGTAATAGTGTACCCTACCACGGGAAGTAATTATATGTCAATTAGAGGGAACACAATGAGTTCCTGTATTTTACTATGTGTGCCTATCTAAAATAAGTGTTCGGAAGAGCTTAAAATGAGGAAATTCGCCTTCTAAAACCCTTTAAAGACAGGAAGCGCGAAGTCCCTCTTCACTGTTAGCCCGATTTCGGACCTTAATATTGACCTATAATATTTTAATTGGACCAGGTATTATATTGCAGGGTAATAGTGTACCCTACCACAGGAAATAATTATAGGAGAATTAGGGGGTACACTATGTATATTTTAAATAGTGCATTAAAACAAGGAAGTTCGAAGACACTTTTCAATGCTAACAAACGGAACGATATCTGACCTTAAAAATGACTTAATTCACTATTGCTCAAAACGAGGAAATTCGCCTTCTAAAACCCTTTAAAGATAGGAAGCGCGAAGTCACTTTTCAATGTTAACGTAAAGATCGATTTCATATCTTAATATTGACCCATAATATTTAAATTGGACCACATATTATATTACACGGTGATAGTGTACCCTACCACAGGAAATAATTATAGGTGAATTAGGGGGTACACTATGTATATTTTAAATAGTGCATTAAAACAAGGAAATTCAAAGACACTTTTCAATGTTAACTAACGCCACGGTATCGGATCTTAATTTTGGCCTATAATATTTTAGATGGTCCAGGTATTATATTACAGGGTAATAGTGTACACTTCTACAGGAAATAATTATAGGTCAATAAGGGGGCACACAGCGTGACCCTAAAGTTTACTATGTATGCCTATGTGAAATAAAGTGTTCTGAGAAGCTTAAAATGAAGAAATAAAACTTCTAAAATGCTTTTAAAATTCAAAGACATCTTTCAATGGTTAACTAACGCAAGGCGCGAAATCAGACCTTAATATTGACCTATAATATTTTAGTTGGACCAGGTATTATATTACAGGGTAATAATGTACCCTACCACGGGAAATAATTATATGTCAATTAGAGGGAACACAATGAGTTCCTGTATTTTACTATGTGTGTGTATCTAAAATAAGTGTTCGGAAGAGCTTAAAATGAGGAATTTCGCCTTCTAAAACCCTTTAAAGATAGGACGCGCGAAGTCCCTCTTCACTGTTAGCCCGATTTCGGACCTTAATATTGACCTATAATATTTTAATTGGACCAGGTTTTATATTGCAGGGTAATAGTGTACCCTACCACAGGAAATAATTATAGGTGAATTAGGGGGTACACTATGTATATTTTAAATAGTGCATTAAAACAAGGAAATTCGAAGACATTTTTCAATGCTAACAAACGCCACGGTATCGGATCTTAATATTGGCCTATAATATTTTAGTTGGACCAGGTATTATATTACAGGGTAATGGTGTACCCTACCACGGGAAATAATTATATGTCAATTAGAGGGAACACAATGAGTTCCTGTATTTTACTATGTGTGCCTATCTAAAATAAGTGTTCGGAAGAGCTTAAAATGAGGAAATTCGCCTTCTAAAACCCTTTAAAGATAGGAAGCGCGAAGTCCCTCTTCACTGTTAGCCCGATTTTGGACCTTAATATTGACCTATAATATTTTAATTGGACCAGGTATTATATTGCAGGGTAATAGTGTACCCTACCACAGGAAATAATTATAGGTGAATTAGGGGGTACACTATGTATATTTTAAATAGTGCATTATAACAAGGAAATTCGAAGACACTTTTCAATGCTAACAAACGGCACGATATCTGACCTTAAAAATGACTTAATTCACTATTGCACAAAACGAGGAAATTCGCCTTCTAAAACCCTTTAAAGATAGGAATCGCGAAGTCACTTTTCAATGTTAACGTAAAGATCGATTTCAGATCTTAATATTGATCCATAATATTTTAATTGGACCAGGTATTATATTGTAGGGTAATAGTGTACCCTACCACAGGAAATAATTATAGGTGAATTAGGGGGTACACTATGTATATTTTAAATAGTGCATTAAAACAAGGAAATTCAAAGACACTTTTCAATGTTAACTAACGCCACGGTATCGGATCTTAATATTGGCCTATAATATTTTAGTTGGTCCAGGTATTATATTGCAGGGTAATAGTGTACACTTCTACAGGAAATAATTATAGGTCAATTAGGGGGCACACAGCGTGACCCTAAAGTTTACTACGTATGCCTATGTGAAATAAAGTGTTCTGAGAAGCTTAAAATGAAGAAATAAGACTTCTAAAATGCTTTAAAAATTCAAAGACATCTTTCAATGGTTAACTAACGCAAGGCGTGATATCAGACCTTAATATTGACCTATAATATTTTAGTTGGACCAGGTATTTTATTACAGGGTAATAGTGTACCCTACTACGGGAAATAATTATATGTCAATTAGAGGGAACACAATGAGTTCCTGTATTTTACTATGTGTGCGTATCTAAAATAAGTTTTCGGAAGAGCTTAAAATGAGGAAATTCGCCTTCTAAAACCCTTTAAAGATAGGAAGCGCGAAGTCCCTCTTCACTGTTAGCCCGATTTCGGACGTTAATATTGACCTATAATATTTTAATTGGACCAGGTATTATATTGCAGGGTAATAGCGTACACTTCTACAGGAAATAATTATAGGTCAATTAGGGGGCACACAGCGTGACCCTAAAGTTTACTATGTATGCCTATGTGAAATAAAGTGTTCTGAGAAGCTTAAAATGAAGAAATAAGTTTTCTAAAATGTTTTAAAAATTCAAAGACATCTTTCAATGGTTAACTAACGCAAGGCGCGATATCAGACTTTAATATTGACCTATAATATTTTAGTTGTACCAGGTATTATATTACAGGGTAATAGTGTACCCTACCACGGGAAATAATTATATGTCAATTAGAGGGAACACAATGAGTTCCTGTATTTTACTATGTGTGCGTATCTAAAATACGTGTTCGGAAGAGCTTAAAATGAGGAAATTCGCCTTCTAAAACCCTTTAAAGATAGGAAGCGCGAAGTCCCTCTTCACTGTTAGCCCGATTTCGGACCTTAATATTGACCTATAATATTTTAATTGGACCAGGTTTTATATTGCAGGGTAATAGTGTACCCTACCACAGGAAATAATTATAGGTGAATTAGGGGGTACACTATGTATATTTTAAATAGTGCATTAAAACAAGGAAATTCCAAGACACTTTTCAATGCTAACAAACGCCACGGTATCGGATCTTAATATTGGCCTATAATATTTTAGTTGGACCAGGTATTATATTACAGGGTAATAGTGTACCCTACCACGGGAAGTAATTATATGTCAATTAGAGGGAACACAATGAGTTCCTGTATTTTACTATGTGTGCCTATCTAAAATAAGTGTTCGGAAGAGCTTAAAATGAGGAAATTCGCCTTCTAAAACCCTTTAAAGACAGGAAGCGCGAAGTCCCTCTTCACTGTTAGCCCGATTTCGGACCTTAATATTGACCTATAATATTTTAATTGGACCAGGTATTATATTGCAGGGTAATAGTGTACCCTACCACAGGAAATAATTATAGGAGAATTAGGGGGTACACTATGTATATTTTAAATAGTGCATTAAAACAAGGAAGTTCGAAGACACTTTTCAATGCTAACAAACGGAACGATATCTGACCTTAAAAATGACTTAATTCACTATTGCTCAAAACGAGGAAATTCGCCTTCTAAAACCCTTTAAAGATAGGAAGCGCGAAGTCACTTTTCAATGTTAACGTAAAGATCGATTTCATATCTTAATATTGACCCATAATATTTAAATTGGACCACATATTATATTACACGGTGATAGTGTACCCTACCACAGGAAATAATTATAGGTGAATTAGGGGGTACACTATGTATATTTTAAATAGTGCATTAAAACAAGGAAATTCAAAGACACTTTTCAATGTTAACTAACGCCACGGTATCGGATCTTAATATTGGCTTATAATATTTTAGTTGGTCCAGGTATTATATTACAGGGTAATAGTGTACACTTCTACAGGAAATAATTATAGGTCAATTAGGGGGCACACAGCGTGACCCTAAAGTTTACTATGTATGCCTATGTGAAATAAAGTGTTCCGAGAAGCTTAAAATGAAGAAATAAGACTTCTAAAATGCTTTAAAAATTCAAAGACATCTTTCAATGGTTAACTAACGCAAGGCGCGATATCAGACCTTAATATTGACCTATAATATTTTAGTTGGACCAGGTATTATATTACAGGGTAATAGTGTACCCTACCACGGGAAATAATTATATGTCAATTAGAGGGAACACAATGAGTTCCTGTATTTTACTATGTGTGCGTATCTAAAATAAGTGTTCGGAAGAGCTTAAAATGAGGAAATTCGCCTTCTAAAACCCTTTAAAGATAGGAAGCGCGAAGTCCCTCTTCACTGTTAGCCCGATTTCGGACCTTAATATTGACCTATAATATTTTAATTGGACCAGGTTTTATATTGCAGGGTAATAGTGTACCCTACCACAGGAAATAATTATAGGTGAATTAGGGGGTACACTATGTATATTTTAAATAGTGCATTAAAACAAGGAAATTCGAAGACACTTTTCAATGCTAACAAACGCCACGATATCGGATCTTAATATTGGCCTATAATATTTTAGTTGGCCCAGGTATTATATTACAGGGTAATAGTGTACCCTACCACGGGAAATAATTATATGTCAATTAGAGGGAACACAATGAGTTCCTGTATTTTACTATGTGTGCCTATCTAAAATAAGTGTTCGGAAGAGCTTAAAATGAGGAAATTCGCCTTCTAAATCCCTTTAAAGATAGGAAGCGCGAAGTCCCTCTTCACTGTTAGCCCGATTTTGGACCTTAATATTGACCTATAATATTTTAATTGGACCAGGTATTATATTGCAGGGTAATAGTGTACCCTACGACAGGAAATAATTATAGGTGAATTAGGGGGTACACTATGTATATTTTAAATAGTGCATTATAACAAGGAAATTCGAAGACACTTTTCAATGCTAACAAACGGCACGATATCTGACCTTAAAAATGACTTAATTCACTATTGCACAAAACGAGGAAATTCGCCTTCTAAAACCCTTTAAAGATAGGAATCGCGAAGTCACTTTTCAATGTTAACGTAAAGATCGATTTCAGATCTTAATATTGATCCATAATATTTTAATTGGACCAGGTAATATATTGTAGGGTAATAATGTACCCTACCACAGGAAATAATTATAGGTGAATTAGGGGGTACACTATGTATATTTTAAATAGTGCATTAAAACAAGGAAATTCAAAGACACTTTTCAATGTTAACTAACGCCACGGTATCGGATCTTAATATTGGCCTATAATATTTTAGTTGGTCCAGCTATTATATTACAGGGTAATAGTGTACACTTCTACAGGAAATAATTATAGGTCAATTAGGGGGCACACCGCGTGACCCTAAAAATTACTACGTATGCCTATGTGAAATAAAGTGTTCTGAGAAGCTTAAAATGAAGAAATAAGACTTCTAAAATGCTTTAAAAATTCAAAGACATCTTTCAATGGTTAACTAACGCAAGGCGCGATATCAGACCTTAATATTGACCTATAATATTTTAGTTGGACCAGGTATTTTATTACAGGGTAATAGTGTACCCTACTACGGGAAACAATTATATGTCAATTAGAGGGAACACAATGAGTTCCTGTATTTCACTATGTGTGCGTATCTAAAATAAGTGTTCGGAAGAGCTTAAAATGAGGAAATTCGCCTTCTAAAACCCTTTAAAGATAGGAAGCGCGAAGTCCCTCTTCACTGTTAGCCCGATTTCGGACGTTAATATTGACCTATAATATTTTAATTGGACCAGGTATTATATTGCAGGGTAATAGTGTATCCTACCTCAGGAAATAATTATAGGTGAATTAGGGGGTACACTATGTATATTTTAAATAGTGCATTAAAACAAGGAAATTCGAAGACACTTTTCAATGTTAACTAACGCCACGGTATCGGATCTTAATTTTGGCCTATAATATTTTAGTTGGTCCAGGTATTATATTACAGGGTAATAGTGTACACTTCTACAGGAAATAATTGTAGTTCAATAAGGGGGCACACAGCGTGACCCTAAAGTTTACCTACCCTACCACGGGAAATAATTATATGTCAATTAAAAGGAACACAATGAGTTCCTGTATTTTACTATGTGTGCCTATCTAAAATAAGTGTTCGGAAGAGCTTAAAATGAGGAAATTCGCCTTCTAAAACCCTTTAAAGATAGGAAGCGCGATGTCCCTCTTCACTGTTAGCCCGATTTTGGACCTTAATATTGACCTATAATATTTTAATTGGACCAGGTATTATATTGCAGGGTAATAGTGTACCCTACCACAGGAAATAATTATAGGTGAATTAGGGGGTACACTATGTATATTTTAAATAGTGCATTATAACAAGGAAATTCGAAGACACTTTTCAATGCTAACAAACGGCACGATATCTGACCTTAAAAATGACTTAATTCACTATTGCACAAAACGAGGAAATTCGCCTTCTAAAATCCTTTAAAGATAGGAATCGCGAAGTCACTTTTCAATGTTAACGTAAAGATCGATTTCAGATCTTAATATTGATCCATAGTATTTTAATTGGACCAGGTATTATATTGTAGGGTAATAGTGTACCCTACCACAGGAAATAATTATAGGTGAATTAGGGGGTACACTATGTATATTTTAAATAGTGCATTAAAACAAGGAAATTCAAAGACACTTTTCAATGTTAACTAACGCCACGGTATCGGATCTTAATATTGGCCTATAATATTTTAGTTGGTCCAGGTATTATATTGCAGGGTAATAGTGTACACTTCTACAGGAAATAATTATAGGTCAATTAGGGGGCACACAGCGTGACCCTAAAGTTTACTACGTATGCCTATGTGAAATAAAGTGTTCTGAGAAGCTTAAAATGAAGAAATAAGACTTCTAAAATGCTTTAAAAATTCAAAGACATCTTTCAATGGTTAACTAACGCAAGGCGTGATATCAGACCTTAATATTGACCTATAATATTTTAGTTGGACCAGGTATTTTATTACAGGGTAATAGTGTACCCTACTACGGGAAATAATTATATGTCAATTAGAGGGAACACAATGAGTTCCTGTATTTTACTATGTGTGCGTATCTAAAATAAGTTTTCGGAAGAGCTTAAAATGAGGAAATTCGCCTTCTAAAACCCTTTAAAGATAGGAAGCGCGAAGTCCCTCTTCACTGTTAGCCCGATTTCGGACGTTAATATTGACCTATAATATTTTAATTGGACCAGGTATTATATTGCAGGGTAATAGTGTACACTTCTACAGGAAATAATTATAGGTCATTTAGGGGGCACACAGCGTGACTCTAAAGTTTACTATGTATGCCTATGTGAAATAAAGTGTTCTGAGAAGCTTAAAATGAAGAAATAAGACTTCTAAAATGCTTTAAAAATTCAAAGACATCTTTCAATGGTTAACTAACGCAAGGCGCGATATCAGACCTTAATATTGACCTATAATATTTTAGTTGGACCAGGTATTATATTACAGGGTAATAGTGTGCCCTACCACGGGAAAAAATTTTATGTCAATTAGAGGGATCACAATGAGTTCCTGTATTTTACTATGTGTGCGTATCTAAAATACGTGTTCGGAGGAGCTTAAAATGAGGAAATTCGCCTTCTAAAACCCTTTAAAGATAGGAAGCGCGAAGTCCCTCTTCACTGTTAGCCCGATTTCGGACCTTAATATTGACCTATAATATTTTAATTGGACCAGGTTTTATATTGCAGGGTAATAGTGTACCCTACCACAGGAAATAATTATAGGTGAATTAGGGGGTACACTATGTATATTTTAAATAGTGCATTAAAACAAGGAAATTCGAAGACACTTTTCAATGCTAACAAACGCCACGGTATCGGATCTTAATATTGGCCTATAATATTTTAGTTGGACCAGGTATTATATTACAGGGTAATAGTGTACCCTACCACGGGAAGTAATTATATGTCAATTAGAGGGAACACAATGAGTTCCTGTATTTTACTATGTGTGCCTATCTAAAATAAGTGTTCGGAAGAGCTTAAAATGAGGAAATTCGCCTTCTAAAACCCTTTAAAGACAGGAAGCGCGAAGTCCCTCTTCACTGTTAGCCCGATTTCGGACCTTAATATTGACCTATAATATTTTAATTGGACCAGGTATTATATTGCAGGGTAATAGTGTACCCTACCACAGGAAATAATTATAGGAGAATTAGGGGGTACACTATGTATATTTTAAATAGTGCATTAAAACAAGGAAGTTCGAAGACACTTTTCAATGCTAACAAACGGAACGATATCTGACATTAAAAATGACTTAATTCACTATTGCTCAAAACGAGGAAATTCGCCTTCTAAAACCCTTTAAAGATAGGAAGCGCGAAGTCACTTTTCAATGTTAACGTAAAGATCGATTTCATATCTTAATATTGACCCATAATATTTAAATTGGACCACATATTATATTACACGGTGATAGTGTACCCTACCACAGGAAATAATTATAGGTGAATTAGGGGGTACACTATGTATATTTTAAATAGTGCATTAAAACAAGGAAATTCAAAGACACTTTTCAATGTTAACTAACGCCACGGTATCGGATCTTAATATTGGCCTATAATATTTTAGTTGGTCCAGCTATTATATTACAGGGTAATAGTGTACACTTCTACAGGAAATAATTATAGGTCAATTAGGGGGCACACCGCGTGACCCTAAAAATTACTACGTATGCCTATGTGAAATAAAGTGTTCTGAGAAGCTTAAAATGAAGAAATAAGACTTCTAAAATGCTTTAAAAATTCAAAGACATCTTTCAATGGTTAACTAACGCAAGGCGCGATATCAGACCTTAATATTGACCTATAATATTTTAGTTGGACCAGGTATTTTATTACAGGGTAATAGTCTACCCTACTACGGGAAACAATTATATGTCAATTAGAGGGAACACAATGAGTTCCTGTATTTCACTATGTGTGCGTATCTAAAATAAGTGTTCGGAAGAGCTTAAAATGAGGAAATTCGCCTTCTAAAACCCTTTAAAGATAGGAAGCGCGAAGTCCCTCTTCACTGTTAGCCCGATTTCGGACGTTAATATTGACCTATAATATTTTAATTGGACCAGGTATTATATTGCAGGGTAATAGTGTACCCTACCTCAGGAAATAATTATAGGTGAATTAGGGGGTACACTATGTATATTTTAAATAGTGCATTAAAACAAGGAAATTCGAAGACACTTTTCAATGTTAACTAACGCCACGGTATCGGATCTTAATTTTGGCCTATAATATTTTAGTTGGTCCAGGTATTATATTACAGGGTAATAGTGTACACTTCTACAGGAAATAATTATAGTTCAATAAGGGGGCACACAGCGTGACCCTAAAGTTTACCTACCCTACCACGGGAAATAATTATATGTCAATTAAAAGGAACACAATGAGTTCCTGTATTTTACTATGTGTGCCTATCTAAAATAAGTGTTCGGAAGAGCTTAAAATGAGGAAATTCGCCTTCTAAAACCCTTTAAAGATAGGAAGCGCGAAGTCCCTCTTCACTGTTAGCCCGATTTTGGACCTTAATATTGACCTATAATATTTTAATTGGACCAGGTATTATATTGCAGGGTAATAGTGTACCCTACCACAGGAAATAATTATAGGTGAATTAGGGGGTACACTATGTATATTTTAAATAGTGCATTATAACAAGGAAATTCGAAGACACTTTTCAATGCTAACAAACGGCACGATATCTGACCTTAAAAATGACTTAATTCACTATTGCACAAAACGAGGAAATTCGCCTTCTAAAACCCTTTAAAGATAGGAATCGCGAAGTCACTTTTCAATGTTAACGTAAAGATCGATTTCAGATCTTAATATTGATCCATAATATTTTAATTGGACCAGGTATTATATTGTAGGGTAATAGTGTACCCTACCACAGGAAATAATTATAGGTGAATTAGGGGGTACACTATGTATATTTTAAATAGTGCATTAAAACAAGGAAATTCGAAGACACTTTTCAATGTTAACTAACGCCACGGTATCGGATCTTAATATTGGCCTATAATATTTTAGTTGGTCCAGGTATTATATTGCAGGGTAATAGTGTACACTTCTACAGGAAATAATTATAGGTCAATTAGGGGGCACACAGCGTGACCCTAAAGTTTACTACGTATGCCTATGTGAAATAAAGTGTTCTGAGAAGCTTAAAATGAAGAAATAAGACTTCTAAAATGCTTTAAAAATTCAAAGACATCTTTCAATGGTTAACTAACGCAAGGCGTGATATCAGACCTTAATATTGACCTATAATATTTTAGTTGGACCAGGTATTTTATTACAGGGTAATAGTGTACCCTACTACGGGAAATAATTATATGTCAATTAGAGGGAACACAATGAGTTCCTGTATTTTACTATGTGTGCGTATCTAAAATAAGTTTTCGGAAGAGCTTAAAATGAGGAAATTCGCCTTCTAAAACCCTTTAAAGATAGGAAGCGCGAAGTCCCTCTTCACTGTTAGCCCGATTTCGGACGTTAATATTGACCTATAATATTTTAATTGGACCAGGTATTATATTGCAGGGTAATAGTGTACACTTCTACAGGAAATAATTATAGGTCATTTAGGGGGCACACAGCGTGACCCTAAAGTTTACTATGTATACCTATGTGAAATAAAGTGTTCTGAGAAGCTTAAAATGAAGAAATAAGACTTCTAAAATGCTTTAAAAATTCAAAGACATCTTTCAATGGTTAACTAACGCAAGGCGCGATATCAGACCTTAATATTGATCTATAATATTTTAGTTGGACCAGGTATTATATTACAGGGTAATAGTGTGCCCTACCACGGGAAAAAATTATATGTCAATTAGAGGGATCACAATGAGTTCCTGTATTTTACTATGTGTGCGTATCTAAAATACGTGTTCGGAAGAGCTTAAAATGAGGAAATTCGCCTTCTAAAACCCTTTAAAGATAGGAAGCGCGAAGTCCCTCTTCACTGTTAGCCCGATTTCGGACCTTAATATTGACCTATAATATTTTAATTGGACCAGGTTTTATATTGCAGGGTAATAGTGTACCCTACCACAGGAAATAATTATAGGTGAATTAGGGGGTACACTATGTATATTTTAAATAGTGCATTAAAACAAGGAAATTCGAAGACACTTTTCAATGCTAACAAACGCCACGGTATCGGATCTTAATATTGGCCTATAATATTTTAGTTGGACCAGGTATTATATTACAGGGTAATAGTGTACCCTACCACGGGAAGTAATTATATGTCAATTAGAGGGAACACAATGAGTTCCTGTATTTTACTATGTGTGCCTATCTAAAATAAGTGTTCGGAAGAGCTTAAAATGAGGAAATTCGCCTTCTAAAACCCTTTAAAGACAGGAAGCGCGAAGTCCCTCTTCACTGTTAGCCCGATTTCGGACCTTAATATTGACCTATAATATTTTAATTGGACCAGGTATTATATTGCAGGGTAATAGTGTACCCTACCACAGGAAATAATTATAGGAGAATTAGGGGGTACACTATGTATATTTTAAATAGTGCATTAAAACAAGGAAGTTCGAAGACACTTTTCAATGCTAACAAACGGAACGATATCTGACATTAAAAATGACTTAATTCACTATTGCTCAAAACGAGGAAATTCGCCTTCTAAAACCCTTTAAAGATAGGAAGCGCGAAGTCACTTTTCAATGTTAACGTAAAGATCGATTTCATATCTTAATATTGACCCATAATATTTAAATTGGACCACATATTATATTACACGGTGATAGTGTACCCTACCACAGGAAATAATTATAGGTGAATTAGGGGGTACACTATGTATATTTTAAATAGTGCATTAAAACAAGGAAATTCAAAGACACTTTTCAATGTTAACTAACGCCACGGTATCGGATCTTAATATTGGCTTATAATATTTTAGTTGGTCCAGGTATTATATTACAGGGTAATAGTGTACACTTCTACAGGAAATAATTATAGGTCAATTAGGGGGCACACAGCGTGACCCTAAAGTTTACTATGTATGCCTATGTGAAATAAAGTGTTCCGAGAAGCTTAAAATGAAGAAATAAGACTTCTAAAATGCTTTAAAAATTCAAAGACATCTTTCAATGGTTAACTAACGCAAGGCGCGATATCAGACCTTAATATTGACCTATAATATTTTAGTTGGACCAGGTATTATATTACAGGGTAATAGTGTACCCTACCACGGGAAATAATTATATGTCAATTAGAGGGAACACAATGAGTTCCTGTATTTTACTATGTGTGCGTATCTAAAATAAGTGTTCGGAAGAGCTTAAAATGAGGAAATTCGCCTTCTAAAACCCTTTAAAGATAGGAAGCGCGAAGTCCCTTTTCAATGTTAACGTAAAGATCGATTTCATATCTTAATATTGACCCATAATATTTAAATTGGACCACATATTATATTACACGGTGATAGTGTACCCTACCACAGGAAATAATTATAGGTGAATTAGGGGGTACACTATGTATATTTTAAATAGTGCATTAAAACAAGGAAATTCGAAGACGCTTTTCAATGTTAACTAACGCCACGGTATCGGATCTTAATTTTGGCCTATAATATTTTAGTTGGTCCAGGTATTATATTACAGGGTAATAGTGTACACTTCTACAGGAAATAATTATAGTTCAATAAGGGGGCACACAGCGTGACCCTAAAGTTTACTACGTATGCCTATGTGAAATAAAGTGTTCTGAGAAGCTTAAAATGAAGAAATAAAACTTCTAAAATGCTTTAAAAATTCAAAGACATCTTTCAATGGTTAACTAACGCAAGGCGCGAAATCAGACCTTAATATTGACCTATAATATTTTAGTTGGACCAGGTATTTACAGGGTAATAATGTACCCTACCACGGGAAATAATTATATGTCAATTAGAGGGAACACAATGAGTTCCTGTATTTTACTATGTGTGCGTATCTAAAATAAGTGTTCGGAAGAGCTTAAAATGAGGAATTTCGCCTTCTAAAACCCTTTAAAGATAGGACGCGCGAAGTCCCTCTTCACTGTTAGCCCGATTTCGGACCTTAATATTGACCTATAATATTTTAATTGGACCAGGTTTTATATTGCAGGGTAATAGTGTACCCTACCACAGGAAATAATTATAGGTGAATTAGGGGGTACACTATGTATATTTTAAATAGTGCATTAAAACAAGGAAATTCGAAGACACTTTTCAATGCTAACAAACGCCACGGTATCGGATCTTAATATTGGCCTATAATATTTTAGTTGGACCAGGTATTATATTACAGGGTAATAGTGTACCCTACCACGGGAAATAATTATATGTCAATTAGAGGGAACACAATGAGTTCCTGTATTTTACTATGTGTGCCTATCTAAAATAAGTGTTCGGAAGAGCTTAAAATGAGGAAATTCACCTTCTAAAACCCTTTAAAGATAGTAAGCGCGAAGTCCCTCTTCACTGTTAGCCCGATTTTGGACCTTAATATTGACCTATAATATTTTAATTGGACCAGGTATTATATTGCAGGGTAATAGTGTACCCTACCACAGGAAATAATTATAGGTGAATTAGGGGGTACACTATGTATATTTTAAATAGTGCATTATAACAAGGAAATTCGAAGACACTTTTCAATGCTAACAAACGGCACGATATCTGACCTTAAAAATGACTTAATTCACTATTGCACAAAACGAGGAAATTCGCCTTCTAAAACCCTTTAAAGATAGGAATCGCGAAGTCACTTTTCAATGTTAACGTAAAGATCGATTTCAGATCTTAATATTGATCCATAATATTTTAATTGGACCAGGTATTATATTGTAGGGTAATAGTGTACCCTACCACAGGAAATAATTATAGGTGAATTAGGGGGTACACTATGTATATTTTAAATAGTGCATTAAAACAAGGAAATTCAAAGACACTTTTCAATGTTAACTAACGCCACGGTATCGGATCTTAATATTGGCCTATAATATTTTAGTTGGTCCAGGTATTATATTGCAGGGTAATAGTGTACACTTCTACAGGAAATAATTTTAGGTCAATTAGGGGGCACACAGCGTGACCCTAAAGTTTACTACGTATGCCTATGTGAAATAAAGTGTTCTGAGAAGCTTAAAATGAAGAAATAAGACTTCTAAAATGCTTTAAAAATTCAAAGACATCTTTCAATGGTTAACTAACGCAAGGCGCGATATCAGACCTTAATATTGACCTATAATATTTTAGTTGGACCAGGTATTTTATTACAGGGTAATAGTGTACCCTACTACGGGAAATAATTATATGTCAATTAGAGGGAACACAATGAGTTCCTGTATTTTACTATGTGTGCGTATCTAAAATACGTGTTCGGAAGAGCTTAAAATGAGGAAATTCGCCTTCTAAAACCCTTTAAAGATAGGAAGCGCGAAGTCCCTCTTCACTGTTAGCCCGATTTCGGACCTTAATATTGACCTATAATATTTTAATTGGACCAGGTTTTATATTGCAGGGTAATAGTGTACCCTACCACAGGAAATAATTATAGGTGAATTAGGGGGTACACTATGTATATTTTAAATAGTGCATTAAAACAAGGAAATTCGAAGACACTTTTCAATGCTAACAAACGCCACGGTATCGGATCTTAATATTGGCCTATAATATTTTAGTTGGACTAGGTATTATATTACAGGGTAATAGTGTACCCTACCACGGGAAGTAATTATATGTCAATTAGAGGGAACACAATGAGTTCCTGTATTTTACTATGTGTGCCTATCTAAAATAAGTGTTCGGAAGAGCTTAAAATGAGGAAATTCGCCTTCTAAAACCCTTTAAATATAGGAAGCGCGAAGTCCCTCTTCACTGTTAGCCCGATTTTGGACCTTAATATTGACCTATA
Organism: Parasteatoda tepidariorum; assembly: GCF_982258835.1. Classification (NCBI taxonomy): domain Eukaryota; kingdom Metazoa; phylum Arthropoda; class Arachnida; order Araneae; family Theridiidae; genus Parasteatoda; species Parasteatoda tepidariorum. Next base: position 120,786,682 of record NC_141756.1, on the reverse strand, counting down.
ATATTTTAATTGGACCAGGTATTATATTGCAGGGTAATAGTGTACCCTTCCACAGGAAATAATTATAGGTGAATTAGGGGGTACACTATGTATATTTTAAATAGTGCATTATAACAAGGAAATTCGAAGACACTTTTCAATGCTAACAAACGGCACGATATCTGACCTTAAAAATGACTTAATTCACTATTGCACAAAACGAGGAAATTCGCCTTCTAAAACCCTTTAAAGATAGGAATCGCGAAGTCACTTTTCAATGTTAACGTAAAGATCGATTTCAGATCTTAATATTGATCCATAATATTTTAATTGGACCAGGTATTATATTGTAGGGTAATAGTGTACCCTACCACAGGAAATAATTATAGGTGAATTAGGGGGTACACTATGTATATTTTAAATAGTGCATTAAAACAAGGAAATTCAAAGACACTTTTCAATGTTAACTAACGCCACGGTATCGGATCTTAATATTGGCCTATAATATTTTAGTTGGTCCAGGTATTATATTGCAGGGTAATAGTGTACACTTCTACAGGAAATAATTATAGGTCAATTAGGGGGCACACAGCGTGACCCTAAAGTTTACTATGTATGCCTATGTGAAATAAAGTGATCTGAGAAGCTTAAAATGAAGAAATAAGACTTCTAAAATGCTTTAAAAATTCAAAGACATCTTTCAATGGTTAACTAACGCAAGGCGCGATATCAGACCTTAATATTGACCTATAATATTTTAGTTGGACCAGGTATTTTATTACAGGGTAATAGTGTACCCTACTACGGGAAATAATTATATGTCAATTAGAGGGAACACAATGAGTTCCTGTATTTTACTATGTGTGCGTATCTAAAATACGTGTTCGGAAGAGCTTAAAATGAGGAAATTCGCCTTCTAAAACCCTTTAAAGATAGGAAGCGCGAAGTCCCTCTTCACTGTTAGCCCGATTTCGGACCTTAATATTGACCTATAATATTTTAATTGGACCAGGTTTTATATTGCAGGGTAATAGTGTACCTTACCACAGGAAATAATTATAGGTGAATTAGGGGGTACACTATGTATATTTTAAATAGTGCATTAAAACAAGGAAATTCGAAGACACTTTTCAATGCTAACAAACGCCACGGTATCGGATCTTAATATTGGCCTATAATATTTTAGTTGGACTAGGTATTATATTACAGGGTAATAGTGTACCCTACCACGGGAAGTAATTATATGTCAATTAGAGGGAACACAATGAGTTCCTGTATTTTACTATGTGTGCCTATCTAAAATAAGTGTTCGGAAGAGCTTAAAATGAGGAAATTCGCCTTCTAAAACCCTTTAAATATAGGAAGCGCGAAGTCCCTCTTCACTGTTAGCCCGATTTTGGACCTTAATATTGACCTATAATATTTTAATTGGACCAGGTATTATATTGCAGGGTAATAGTGTACCCTTCCACAGGAAATAATTATAGGTGAATTAGGGGGTACACTATGTATATTTTAAATAGTGCATTATAACAAGGAAATTCGAAGACACTTTTCAATGCTAACAAACGGCACGATATCTGACCTTAAAAATGACTTAATTCACTATTGCACAAAACGAGGAAATTCGCCTTCTAAAACCCTTTAAAGATAGGAATCGCGAAGTCACTTTTCAATGTTAACGTAAAGATCGATTTCAGATCTTAATATTGATCCATAATATTTTAATTGGACCAGGTATTATATTGTAGGGTAATAGTGTACCCTACCACAGGAAATAATTATAGGTGAATTAGGGGGTACACTATGTATATTTTAAATAGTGCATTAAAACAAGGAAATTCAAAGACACTTTTCAATGTTAACTAACGCCACGGTATCGGATCTTAATATTGGCCTATAATATTTTAGTTGGTCCAGGTATTATATTGCAGGGTAATAGTGTACACTTCTACAGGAAATAATTATAGGTCAATTAGGGGGCACACAGCGTGACCCTAAAGTTTACTATGTATGCCTATGTGAAATAAAGTGATCTGAGAAGCTTAAAATGAAGAAATAAGACTTCTAAAATGCTTTAAAAATTCAAAGACATCTTTCAATGGTTAACTAACGCAAGGCGCGATATCAGACCTTAATATTGACCTAAAATATTTTAGTTGGTCCAGGTATTATATTACAGGGTAATAGTTTACCCTACCACGGGAAATAATTATATGTCAATTAGAGGGATCACAATGAGTTCCTGTATTTTACTATGTGTGCGTATCTAAAATAAGTGTTCGGAAGAGCTTAAAATGAGGAAATTCGCCTTCTAAAACCCTTTAAAGATAGGAAGCGCGAAGTCCCTCTTCACTGTTAGCCCGATTTCAGACCTTAATAATGACCTATAATATTTTAATTGGACCAGGTATTATATTGCAGGGTAATAGCGTACACTTCTACAGGAAATAATTATAGGTCAATTAGGGGGCACACAGCGTGACCCTAAAGTTTACTATGTATGCCTATGTGAAATAAAGTGTTCTGAGAAGCTTAAAATGAAGAAATAAGACTTCTAAAATGCTTTAAAAATTCAAAGGCATCTTTCAATGGTTAACTAACGCAAGGCGCGATATCAGACCTTAATATTGACCTATAATATTTTAGTTGGACCAGGTATTATATTACAGGGTAATAGTGTACCCTACCACGGGAAATAATTATATGTCAATTAGAGGGAACACAATGAGTTCCTGTATTTTACTATGTGTGCGTATCTAAAATAAGTGTTCGGAAGAGCTTAAAATGAGGAAATTCGCCTTCTAAAACCCTTTAAAGATAGGAAGCGCGAAGTCCCTCTTCACTGTTAGCCCGATTTCGGATCTTAATATTGACCTATAATATTTTAATTGGACCAGGTTTTATATTGCAGGGTAATAGTGTACCCTACCACAGGAAATAATTATAGGTGAATTAGGGGGTACACTATGTATATTTTAAATAGTGCATTAAAACAAGGAAATTCGAAGACACTTTTCAATGCTAACAAACGCCACGGTATCGGATCTTAATATTGGCCTATAATATTTTAGTTGGACCAGGTATTATATTACAGGGTAATAGTGTACCCTAGAACGGGAAATAATTATATGTCAATTAGAGGGAACACAATGAGTTCCTGTATTTTACTATGTGTGCCTATCTAAAATAAGTGTTCGGAAGAGCTTAAAATGAGGAAATTCGCCTTCTAAAACCCTTTAAAGATAGGAAGCGCGAAGTCCCTCTTCACTGTTAGCCCGATTTTGGACCTTAATATTGACCTATAATATTTTAATTGGACCAGGTATTATATTGCAGGGTAATAGTGTACCCTACCACAGGAAATAATTATAGGTGAATTAGGGGGTACACTATGTATATTTTAAATAGTGCATTATAACAAGGAAATTCGAAGACACTTTTCAATGCTAACAAACGGCACGATATCTGACCTTAAAAATGACTTAATTCACTATTGCACAAAACGAGGAAATTCGCCTTCTAAAACCCTTTAAAGATAGGAATCGCGAAGTCACTTTTCAATGTTAACGTAAAGATCGATTTCAGATCTTAATATTGATCCATAATATTTTAATTGGACCAGGTATTATATTGTAGGGTAATAGTGTACCCTACCACAGGAAATAATTATAGGTGAATTAGGGGGTACACTATGTATATTTTAAATAGTGCATTAAAACAAGGAAATTCAAAGACACTTTTCAATGTTAACTAACGCCACGGTATCGGATCTTAATATTGGCCTATAATATTTTAGTTGGTCCAGGTATTATATTGCAGGGTAATAGTGTACACTTCTACAGGAAATAATTATAGGTCAATTAGGGGGCACACAGCGTGACCCTAAAGTTTACTACGTATGCCTATGTGAAATAAAGTGTTCTGAGAAGCTTAAAATGAAGAAATAAGACTTCTAAAATGCTTTAAAAATTCAAAGACATCTTTCAATGGTTAACTAACGCAAATCGCGATATCAGACCTTAATATTGACCTATAATATTTTAGTTGGACCAGGTATTTTATTACAGGGTAATAGTGTACCCTACTACGGGAAATAATTATATGTCAATTAGAGGGAACACAATGAGTTCCTGTATTTTACTATTTGTGCGCATCTAAAATAAGTGTTCGGAAGAGCTTAAAATGAGGAAATTCGCCTTCTAAAACCCTTTAAAGATAGGAAGCGCGAAGTCCCTCTTCACTGTTAGCCCGATTTCGGACGTTAATATTGACCTATAATATTTTAATTGGACCAGGTATTATATTGCAGGGTAATAGTGTACACTTCTACAGGAAATAATTATAGGTCATTTAGGGGGCACACAGCGTGACCCTAAAGTTTACTATGTATGCCTATGTGAAATAAAGTGTTCTGAGAAGCTTAAAATGAAGAAATAAGACTTCTAAAATGCTTTAAAAATTCAAAGACATCTTTAAATGGTTAACTAACGCAAGGCGCGATATCAGACCTTAATATTGACCTATAATATTTTAGTTGTACCAGGTATTATATTACAGGGTAATAGTGTACCCTACCACGGGAAATAATTATATGTCAATTAGAGGGAACACAATGAGTTCCTGTATTTTACTATGTGTGCGTATCTAAAATAAGTGTTCGGAAGAGCTTAAAATGAGGAAATTCGCCTTCTAAAACCCTTTAAAGATAGGAAGCGCGAAGTCCCTCTTCACTGTTAGCCCGATTTCGGACCTTAATATTGACCTATAATATTTTAATTGGACCAGGTTTTATATTGCAGGGTAATAGTGTACCCTACCACAGGAAATAATTATAGGTGAATTAGGGGGTACACTATGTATATTTTAAATAGTGCATTAAAACAAGGAAATTCGAAGACACTTTTCAATGCTAACAAACGCCACGGTATCGGATCTTAATATTGGCCTATAATATTTTAGTTGGACCAGGTATTATATTACAGGGTAATAGTGTACCCTACCACGGGAAGTAATTATATGTCAATTAGAGGGAACACAATGAGTTCCTGTATTTTACTATGTGTGCCTATCTAAAATAAGTGTTCGGAAGAGCTTAAAATGAGGAAATTCGCCTTCTAAAACCCTTTAAAGATAGGAAGCGCGAAGTCCCTCTTCACTGTTAGCCCGATTTTGGACCTTAATATTGACCTATAATATTTTAATTGGACCAGGTATTATATTGCAGGGTAATAGTGTACCCTACCACAGGAAATAATTATAGGTGAATTAGGGGGTACACTATGTATATTTTAAATAGTGCATTATAACAAGGAAATTCGAAGACACTTTTCAATGCTAACAAACGGCACGATATCTGACCTTAAAAATGACTTAATTCACTATTGCACAAAACGAGGAAATTCGCCTTCTAAAACCCTTTAAAGATAGGAATCGCGAAGTCACTTTTCAATGTTAACGTAAAGATCGATTTCAGATCTTAATATTGATCCATAATATTTTAATTGGACCAGGTATTATATTGTAGGGTAATAGTGTACCCTACCACAGGAAATAATTATAGGTGAATTAGGGGGTACACTATGTATATTTTAAATAGTGCATTAAAACAAGGAAATTCAAAGACACTTTTCAATGTTAACTAACGCCACGGTATCGGATCTTAATATTGGCCTATAATATTTTAGTTATTCCAGGTATTATATTGCAGGGTAATAGTGTACACTTCTACAGGAAATAATTATAGGTCAATTAGGGGGCACACAGCGTGACCCTAAAGTTTACTATGTATGCCTATGTGAAATAAAGTGTTCTGAGAAGCTTAAAATGAAGAAATAAGACTTCTAAAATGCTTTAAAAATTCAAAGACATCTTTCAATGGTTAACTAACGCAAGGCGCGATATCAGACCTTAATATTGACCTATAATATTTTAGTTGGACCAGGTATTATATTACAGGGTAATAGTGTGCCCTACCACGGGAAATAATTATATGTCAATTAGAGGGATCACAATGAGTTCCTGTATTTTACTATGTGTGCGTATCTAAAATAAGTGTTCGGAAGAGCTTAAAATGAGGAAATTCGCCTTCTAAAACCCTTTAAAGATAGGAAGCGCGAAGTCCCTCTTCACTGTTAGCCCGATTTCAGACCTTAATAATGACCTATAATATTTTAATTGGACCAGGTATTATATTGCAGGTTAATAGCGTACACTTCTACAGGAAATAATTATAGGTCAATTAGGGGGCACACAGCGTGACCCTAAAGTTTACTATGTATGCCTATGTGAAATAAAGTGTTCTGAGAAGCTTAAAATGAAGAAATAAGACTTCTAAAATGCTTTAAAAATTCAAAGACATCTTTCAATGGTTAACTAACGCAAGGCGCGATATCAGACCTTAATATTGACCTAAAATATTTTAGTTGGTCCAGGTATTATATTACAGGGTAATAGTGTACCCTACCACGGGAAATAATTATATGTCAATTAGAGGGAACACAATGAGTTCCTGTATTTTACTATGTGTGCGTATCTAAAATAAGTGTTCGGAAGAGCTTAAAATGAGGAAATTCGCCTTCTAAAACCCTTTAAAGATAGGAAGCGCGAAGTCCCTCTTCACTGTTAGCCCGATTTCGGACCTTAATATTGACCTATAATATTTTAATTGGACCAGGTTTTATATTGCAGGGTAATAGTGTACCCTACCACAGGAAATAATTATAGGTGAATTAGGGGGTACACTATGTATATTTTAAATAGTGCATTATAACAAGGAAATTCGAAGACACTTTTCAATGCTAACAAACGGCACGATATCTGACCTTAAAAATGACTTAATTCACTATTGCACAAAACGAGGAAATTCGCCTTCTAAAACCCTTTAAAGATAGGAAGCGCGAAGTCACTTTTCAATGTTAACGTAAAGATCGATTTCAGATCTTAATATTGACCCATAATATTTTAATTGAACCAGGTATTATATTGTAGGGTAATAGTGTACCCTACCACAGGAAATAATTATAGGTGAATTAGGGGGTACACTATGTATATTTTAAATAGTGCATTAAAACAAGGAAATTCGAAGACACTTTTCAATGCTAACAAACGCCACGGTATCGGATCTTAATATTGGCCTATAATATTTTAGTTGGACCAGGTATTATATTACAGGGTAATAGTGTACCCTACCACGGGAAATAATTATATGTCAATTAGAGGGAACACAATGAGTTCCTGTATTTTACTATTTGTGCCTATCTAAAATAAGTGTTCGGAAGAGCTTAAAATGAGGAAATTCGCCTTCTAAAACCCTTTAAAGATAGGAAGCGCGAAGTTCCTCTTCACTGTTAGCCCGATTTTGGACCTTAATATTGACCTATAATATTTTAATTGGACCAGGTATTATATTGCAGGGTAATAGTGTACCCTACCACAGGAAATAATTATAGGTGAATTAGGGGGTACACTATGTATATTTTAAATAGTGCATTATAACAAGGAAATTCGAAGACACTTTTCAATGGTAACAAACGGCACGATATCTGACCTTAAAAATGACTTAATTCACTATTGCACAAAACGAGGAAATTCGCCTTCTAAAACCCTTTAAAGATAGGAAGCGCGAAGTCACTTTTCAATGTTAACGTAAAGATCGATTTCAGATCTTAATATTGACCCATAATATTTTAATTGAACCAGGTATTATATTGTAGGGTAATAGTGTACCCTACCACAGGAAATAATTATAGGTGAATTAGGGGGTACACTATGTATATTTTAAATAGTGCATTAAAACAAGGAAATTCAAAGACACTTTTCAATGTTAACTAACGCCACGGTATCGGATCTTAATATTGGCCTATAATATTTTAGTTGGTCCTGGTATTATATTACAGGGTAATAGTGTAGACTTCTACAGGAAATAATTATAGGTCATTTAGGGGGCACACAGCGTGACCCTAAAGTTTACTATGTATGCCTATGTGAAATAAAGTGTTCTGAGAAGCTTAAAATGAAGAAATAAGACTTCTAAAATGCTTTAAAAATTCAAAGACATCTTTCAATGGTTAACTAACGCAAGGCGCGATATCAGACCTTAATATTGACCTATAATATTTTAGTTGGACCAGGTATTATATTACAGGGTAATAGTGTGCCCTACCACGGGAAATAATTATATGTCAATTAGAGGGATCACAATGAGTTCCTGTATTTTACTATGTGTGCGTATCTAAAATAAGTGTTCGGAAGAGCTTAAAATGAGGAAATTCGCCTTCTAAAACCCTTTAAAGATAGGAAGCGCGAAGTCCCTCTTCACTGTTAGCCCGATTTCAGACCTTAATAATGACCTATAATATTTTAATGGGACCAGGTATTATATTGCAGGGTAATAGCGTACACTTCTACAGGAAATAATTATAGGTCATTTAGGGGGCACACAGCGTGACCCTAAAGTTTACTATGTATGGCTATGTGAAATAAAGTGTTCTGAGAAGCTTAAAATGAAGAAATAAGACTTCTAAAATGCTTTAAAAATTCAAAGACATCTTTCAATGGTTAACTAACGCAAGGCGCGATATCAGACCTTAATATTGACCTATAATATTTTAGTTGGACCAGGTATTATATTACAGGGTAATAGTGTACCCTACCACGGGAAATAATTATATGTCAATTAGAGGGAACACAATGAGTTCCTGTATTTTACTATGTGTGCGTATCTAAAATAAGTGTTCGGAAGAGCTTAAAATGAGGAAATTCGCCTTCTAAAACCCTTTAAAGATAGGAAGCGCGAAGTCCCTCTTCACTGTTAGCCCGATTTCGGACCTTAATATTGACCTATAATATTTTAATTGGACCAGGTTTTATATTGCAGGGTAATAGTGTACCCTACCACAAGAAATAATTATAGGTGAATTAGGGGGTACACTATGTATATTTTAAATAGTGCATTAAAACAAGGAAATTCGAAGACACTTTTCAATGCTAACAAACGGCACGATATCTGACCTTAAAAATGACTTAATTCACTATTGCACAAAACGAGGAAATTCGCCTTCTAAAACCCTTTAAAGATAGGAATCGCGAAGTCACTTTTCAATGTTAACGTAAAGATCGATTTCAGATCTTAATATTGACCCATAATATTTTAATTGGACCAGGTATTATATTGTAGGGTAATAGTGTACCCTACCACAGGAAATAATTATAGGTGAATTAGGGGGTACACTATGTATATTTTAAATAGTGCATTAAAACAAGGAAATTCAAAGACACTTTTCAATGTTAACTAACGCCACGGTATCGGATCTTAATATTGGCCTATAATATTTTACATGGTCCAGGTATTATATTGCAGGGTAATAGTGTACACTTCTACAGGAAATAATTATAGGTCAATTAGGGGGCACACAGCGTGACCCTAAAGTTTACTACGTATGCCTATGTGAAATAAAGTGTTCTGAGAAGCTTAAAATGAAGAAATAAGACTTCTAAAATGCTTTAAAAATTCAAAGACATCTTTCAATGGTTAACTAACGCAAGGCGCGATATCAGACCTTAATATTGACCTGTAATATTTTAGTTGGACCAGGTATTTTATTACAGGGTAATAGTGTACCCTACTACGGGAAATAATTATATGTCAATTAGAGGGAACACAATGAGTTCCTGTATTTTACTATGTGTGCGTATCTAAAATAAGTGTTCGGAAGAGCTTAAAATGAGGAAATTCGCCTTCTAAACCCCTTTAAAGATAGGAAGCGCGAAGTCCCTCTTCACTGTTAGCCCGATTTCGGACCTTAATATTGACCTATAATATTTTAATTGGACCAGGTATTATATTGCAGGGTAATAGTGTACCCTACCACAGGAAATAATTATAGGTGAATTAGGGGGTACACTATGTATATTTTAAATAGTGCATTAAAACTAGGAAAATCGAAGACACTTTTCAATGTTAACTAACGCCACGGTATCGGATCTTAATATTGGCCTATAATATTTTAGTTGGTCCAGGTATTATATTACAGGGTAATAGTGTACACTTCTACAGGAAATAATTATAAATCAATTAGGGGGCACACAGCGTGACCCTAAAGTTTACTATGCATGCCTATGTGAAATAAAGTGTTCTGAGAAGCTTAAAATGAAGAAATAAGACTTCTAAAATGCTTTAAAAATTCAAAGACATCTTTCAATGGTTAACTAACGCAAGGCGCGATATCAGACCTTAATATTGACCTATAATATTTTAGTTGGACCAGGTATTATATTACAGGGTAATAGTGTACCCTACCACGGGAAATAATTATATGTCAATTAGAGAGAACACAATGAGTTCCTGTATTTTACTATGTGTGCGTATCTAAAATAAGTGTTCGGAAGAGCTTAAAATGAGGAAATTCGCCTTCTAAACCCTTTAAAGATAGGAAGCGCGAAGTCCCTCTTCACTGTTAGCCCGATTTCGGACCTTAATATTGACCTAAAATATTTTAATTGGACCAGGTATTATATTGCAGGGTAATAGTGTACCCTACCTCAGGAAATAATTATAGGTGACTTGGGGGGGACACTATGTATATTTTAAATAGTGCATTAAAACAAGGAAATTCGAAGACACTTTTCAATGTTAACTAACGCCACGGTATCGGATCTTAATTTTGGCCTATAATATTTTAGTTTTACCAGGTATTATATTACAGGGTAATAGTGTACCCTACCACGGGAAATAATTATATGTCAATTAGAGGGAACACAATGAGTTCCTGTATTTTACTATGTGTGCGTATCTAAAATAAGTGTGCGGAAGAGCTTAAAATGAGGAAATTCGCCTTCTAAAACCCTTTAAAGATAGGAAGCGCGAAGTCCCTCTTCACTGTTAGCCCGATTTCGGACCTTAATATTGATCTATAATATTTTAATTGGACCAGGTATTATATTGTAGGGTAATAGTGTACCCTACCACAGGAAATAATTATAGGTGAATTAGGGGGGAAAATATGTATATTTTAAATAGCGCATTAAAACTAGGAAAATCAAAGACACTTTTCAATGTTAACTAACGCCACGGTATCGGATCTTAATATTGGCCTATAATATTTTAGTTGGTCCACGTATTATATTGCAGGGTAATAGTGTACACTTCTATTATATTACAGGGTAATAGTGTACACTTCTACAGGAAATAATTATAGGTCAATTAGGGGGCACACAGAGTGACCCTAAAGTTTACTATGTATGCCTATGTGAAATAAAGTGTTCTGAGAAGCTTAAAATGAAGAAATAAGACTTCTAAAATGTTTTAAAAATTCAAAGACATATTTCAATGGTTAACTAACGCAAGGCGCGATATCAGACCTTAATATTGACCTATAATATTTTAGTTGGACCAGGTTTTATATTGCAGGGCAATAGTGTACCCTACCACAGGAAATAATTATAGGTGAATTAGGGGGTACACTATGTATATTTTAAATAGTGCATTAAAACAAGGAAATTCGAAGACACTTTTCAATGCTAACAAACGCCACGGTATCGGATCTTAATATTGGCCTATAATATTTTAGTTGGACCAGGTATTATATTACAGGGTAATAGTGTACCCTACCACGGGAAATAATTATATGTCAATTAGAGGGAACACAATGAGTTCCTGTATTTTACTATGTGTGCCTATCTAAAATAAGTGTTCGGAAGAGCTTAAAATGAGGAAATTCGCCTTCTAAAACCCTTTAAAGATAGGAAGCGCGAAGTCCCTCTTCACTGTTAGCCCGATTTTGGACCTTAATATTGACCTATAATATTTTAATTGGACCAGGTATTATATTGCAGGGTAATAGTGTACCCTACCACAGGAAATAATTATAGGTGAATTAGGGGGTACACTATGTATATTTTAAATAGTGCATTATAACAAGGAAATTCGAAGACACTTTTCAATGCTAACAAACGGCACGATATCTGACCTTAAAAATGACTTAATTCACTATTGCACAAAACGAGGAAATTCGCCTTCTAAAACCCTTTAAAGATAGGAATCGCGAAGTCACTTTTCAATGTTAACGTAAAGATCGATTTCAGATCTTAATATTGATCCATAATATTTTAATTGGACCAGGTATTATATTGTAGGGTAATAGTGTACCCAACCACAGGAAATAATTATAGGTGAATTAGGGGGTACACTATGTATATTTTAAATAGTGCATTAAAACAAGGAAATTCAAAGACACTTTTCAATGTTAACTAACGCCACGGTATCGGATCTTAATATTGGCCTATAATATTTTAGTTGGTCCAGGTATTATATTGCAGGGTAATAGTGTACACTTCTACAGGAAATAATTATAGGTCAGTTAGGGGGCACACAGCGTGACCCTAAAGTTTACTACGTATGCCTATGTGAAATAAAGTGTTCTGAGAAGCTTAAAATGAAGAAATAAGACTTCTAAAATGCTTTAAAAATTCAAAGACATCTTTCAATGGTTAACTAACGCAAGGCGCGATATCAGACCTTAATATTGACCTATAATATTTTAGTTGGACCAGGTATTTTATTACAGGGTAATAGTGTACCCTACTACGGGAAATAATTATATGTCAATTAGAGGGAACACAATGAGTTCCTGTATTTTACTATGTGTGCGTATCTAAAATAAGTGTTCGGAAGAGCTTAAAATGAGGAAATTCGCCTTCTAAAACCGTTTAAAGATAGGAAGCGCGAAGTCCCTCTTCACTGTTAGCCCGATTTCGGACGTTAATATTGACCTATAATATTTTAATTGGACCAGGTATTATATTGCAGGGTAATAGTGTACACTTCTACAGGAAATAATTATAGGTCATTTAGGGGGCACACAGCGTGACCCTAAAGTTTACTATGTACGCCTATGTGAAATAAAGTGTTCTGAGAAGCTTAAAATTAAGAAATAAGACTTCTAAAATGCTTTAAAAATTCAAAGACATCTTTCAATGGTTAACTAACGCAAGGCGCGATATCAGACCTTAATATTGACCTATAATATTTTAGTTGTACCAGGTATTATATTACAGGGTAATAGTGTACCCTACCACGGGAAAAAATTATATGTCAATTAGAGGGAACACAATGAGTTCCTGTATTTTACTATGTGTGCGTATCTAAAATAAGTGTTCGGAAGAGCTTAAAATGAGGAAATTCGCCTTCTAAAACCCTTTAAAGATAGGAAGCGCGAAGTCCCTCTTCACTGTTAGCCCGATTTCGGACCTTAATATTGACCTATAATATTTTAATTGGACCAGGTTTTATATTGCAGGGTAATAGTGTTCCCTACCACAGGAAATAATTATAGGTGAATTAGGGGGTACACTATGTATATTTTAAATAGTGCATTAAAACAAGGAAATTCGAAGACACTTTTCAATGCTAACAAACGCCACGGTATCGGATCTTAATATTGGCCTATAATATTTTAGTTGGACCAGGTATTATATTACAGGGTAATAGTGTACCCTACCACGGGAAGTAATTATATGTCAATTAGAGGGAACACAATGAGTTCCTGTATTTTACTATGCGTGCCTATCTAAAATAAGTGTTCGGAAGAGCTTAAAATGAGGAAATTCGCCTTCTAAAACCCTTTAAAGATAGGAAGCGCAAGTCCCTCTTCACTGTTAGCCCGATTTTGGACCTTAATATTGACCTATAATATTTTAATTGGACCAGGTATTATATTGCAGGGTAATAGTGTACCCTACCACAGGAAATAATTATAGGTGAATTAGGGGGTACACTATGTATATTTTAAATAGTGCATTATAACAAGGAAATTCGAAGACACTTTTCAATGCTAACGAACGGCACGATATCTGACCTTAAAAATGACTTAATTCACTATTGCACAAAACGAGGAAATTCGCCTTCTAAAACACTTTAAAGATAGGAATCGCGAAGTCACTTTTCAATGTTAACGTAAAGATCGATTTCAGATCTTAATATTGATCCATAATATTTTAATTGGACCAGGTATTATATTGTAGGGTAATAGTGTACCCTACCACAGGAAATAATTATAGGTGAATTAGGGGGTACACTATGTATATTTTAAATAGTGCATTAAAACAAGGAAATTCAAAGACACTTTTCAATGTTAACTAACGCCACGGTATCGGATCTTAATATTGGCCTATAATATTTTAGTTGGTCCAGGTATTATATTGCAGGGTAATAGTGTACACTTCTACAGGAAATAATTATAGGTCAATTAGGGGGCACACAGCGTGACCCTAAAGTTTACTACGTATGCCTATGTGAAATAAAGTGTTCTGAGAAGCTTAAAATGAAGAAATAAGACTTCTAAAATGCTTTAAAAATTCAAAGACATCTTTCAATGGTTAACTAACGCAAGGCGCGATATCAGACCTTAATATTGAGCTATAATATTTTAGTTGGACCAGGTATTTTATTACAGGGTAATAGTGTACCCTACTACGGGAAATAATTATATGTCAATTAGAGGGAACACAATGAGTTCCTGTATTTTACTATGTGTGCGTATCTAAAATAAGTGTTCGGAAGAGCTTAAAATGAGGAAATTCGCCTTCTAAAACCCTTTAAAGATAGGAAGCGCGAAGTCCCTCTTCACTGTTAGCCCGATTTCGGACGTTAATATTGACCTATAATATTTTAATTGGACCAGGTATTATATTGCAGGGTAATAGTGTACACTTCTACAGGAAATAATTATAGGTCATTTAGGGGGCACACAGCGTGACCCTAAAGTTTACTATGTATGCCTATGTGAAATAAAGTGTTCTGAGAAGCTTAAAATGAAGAAATAAGACTTCTAAAATGCTTTAAAAATTCAAAGACATCTTTCAATGGTTAACTAACGCAAGGCGCGATATCAGACCTTAATATTGACCTATAATATTTTAGTTGGACCAGGTATTATATTACAGGGTAATAGTGTGCCCTACCACGGGAAATAATTATATGTCAATTAGAGGGATCACAATGAGTTCCTGTATTTTACTATGTGTGCGTATCTAAAATAAGTGTTCGGAAGAGCTTAAAATGAGGAAATTCGCCTTCTAAAACCCTTTAAAGATAGGAAGCGCGAAGTCCCTCTTCACTGTTAGCCCGATTTCGGACCTTAATATTGACCTATAATATTTTAATTGGTCCAGGTTTTATATTGCAGGGTAATAGTGTACCCTACCACAGGAGATAATTATAGGTGAATTAGGGGGTACACTATGTATATTTTAAATAGTGCATTAAAACAAGGAAATTCGAAGACACTTTTCAATGCTAACAAACGCCACGGTTTCGGATCTTAATATTGGCCTATAATATTTTTGTTGGACCAGGTATTATATTACAGGGTAATAGTGTACCCTACCACGGGAAATAATTATATGTCAATTAGAGGGAACACAATGAGTTCCTGTATTTTACTATGTGTGCCTATCTAAAATAAGTGTTCGGAAGAGCTTAAAATGAGGAAATTCGCCTTCTAAAACCCTTTAAAGATACGAAGCGCGAAGTCCCTCTTCACTGTTAGCCCGATTTTGGACCTTAATATTGACCTATAATATTTTAATTGGACCAGGTATTATATTGCAGGGTAATAGTGAACCCTACCACAGGAAATAATTATAGGTGAATTAGGGGGTACACTATGTATATTTTAAATAGTGCATTATAACAAGGAAATTCGAAGACACTTTTCAATGCTAACAAACGGCACGATATCTGACCTTAAAAATGACTTAATTCACTATTGCACAAAACGAGGAAATTCGCCTTCTAAAACCCTTTAAAGATAGGAAGCGCGAAGTCACTTTTCAATGTTAACGTAAAGATCGATTTCAGATCTTAATATTGACCCATAATATTTTAATTGGACCAGGTATTATATTGTAGGGTAATAGTGTACCCTACCACAGGAAATAATTATAGGTGAATTAGGGGGTACACTATGTATATTTTAAATAGTGCATTAAAACTAGGAAAATCGAAGACACTTTTCAATGTTAACTAACGCCAAGGTATCGGATCTTAATATTGGCCTATAATATTTTAGATGGTTCAGGTATTATATTACAGGGTAATAGTGTACACTTCTACAGGAAATAATTATAGGTCAATTAGGGGGCACACAGCGTGACCCTAAAGTTTACTATGTATGCCTATGTGAAATAAAGTGTTCTGAGAAGCTTAAAATGAAGAAATAAGACATCTAAAATGTTTTAAAAATTCAAAGACATCTTTCAATGGTTAACTAACGCAAGGCGCGATATCAGACCTTAATATTGACCTATAATATTTTAGTTGGACAGGTATTATATTACAGGGTAATAGTGTACCCTACCACGGGAAATAATTATATGTCAATTAGAGGGAACTCAATGAGTTCCTGTATTTTACTATGTGTGCGTATCTAAAATAAGTGTTCTGAGAAGCTTAAAATGAGGAAATAAGCGTTCTAAAATGCTTTAAAAATTCAAAGACATCTTTCAATGGTTAACTAACGCAAGGCGCAATATCAAACCTTAATATTGACCCATAATATTTAAATTGTACCAGATATTATATTACAGGGTAATAGTGTACCCTACCACAGGAAATAATTATAGGTCAATTAGGGGGTACACTATGTATATTTTAAATAGTGCATTAAAACAAGGAAATACGAAGACACTTTTTTATGTTAACTAACGGCCCGGTATCGGACCTTAATATTGACCTATAATTTTTAAATTGGACCACGTATTATATTACAGGGTTATAGTGTACCCTATTACAGGAAATAATTATAGGTCAATTAGGGGGTACACAGCGTGACCCTAAAGTTTACTATGTCTGCCTATGCGAAATAAAGTGTTCTGAGAAGCTTAAAATGAGGAAATAAGCGTTCTAAAATGCTTTAAAAATTCAAAGATATTTTTCAATGTTAACTAACGCCACGGTATCGGAACTTAATATTGACCTATAATTTTTAAATTGGACCACGTATTATATTACAGGGTAATAGTGTACCCTACCTCAGGAAATAATTATAGGTCATTTAGGGGGTACACAGTGTGACCCTAAATTTTACTATGTATGCCTATGCGAAATAAAGTGTTCTGAGACGCTTAAAATGAAGAAATAAGCGTTCTAAAATGCTTTAAAAATTCAAAGACATCTTTCAATAGTTAACTAGCGCAAGGCGCAATATCAGACCTTAATATTGACCCATAATATTTAAATTGGACCAGGTATTATATTACAGGGTAATAGTGTACCCTACCAATGGAAATAATTATAGGTCAATTAGGGGGTACACTATGTATATTTTAAATAGTGCATTAAAACAAGGAAATACGAAGACACTTTTCTATGTTAACTAACGGCACGGTATCGGACCTTAATATTGACCTATAATTTTTAAATTGTACCACGTATTATATTACAGGGTAATAGTGTACCCTACCTCAGGAAATAATTATAGGTCAATTAGGGGGTACACAGAGTGACCCTAAAGTTTACTATGTATGCGTATGCGAAATAAAGTGTTCTGAGAAGCTTAAAATGAAGAAATAAGCGTTCTAAAATGCTTTAAAAATTCAAAGACATCTTTCAATGGTTAACTAACGCAAGGCGCAATATCAGACCTTAATATTGACCCATAATATTTAAATTGGACCAGGTATTATATTACAAAGTAATAGTGTACCCTACCACAGGAAATAATTATAGGTCAATTAGGGGGTACACTATGTATATTTTAAATAGTGCATTAAAACAAGGAAATTCGAAGACACTTTTCTATGTTAACTAACGGCACGGTATCGGACCTTAATATTGACCTATAATTTTTAAATTAGACCACGTATTATATTACAGGGTTATAGTGTACCCTACAACAGGAAATAATTATAGGTAAATTAGGGGGTACACAGCGTGACCCTAAAGTTTACTATGTATGCCTATGCGAAATAAAGTGTTCTGAGAATCTTAAAATGAGGAAATAAGCGTTCTAAAATGCTTTAAAAATTCAAAGACATTTTTCTATGTTTACTAACAGCACGGTATCGGACCTTAATATTGACCTATAATTTTTAAATTGGACCACGAATTATATTACAGGGTAATAGTGTACCCTACCACAGGAAATAATTATAGGTCATTTAGGGGGTACACAGCGTGACCCTAAATTTTATTATGTATGCCTATGCGAAATAGAGTGTTCTGAGATGCTTAAAATGAAGAAATAAGCGTTCTAAAATGCTTTAAAAATTCAAAGACTCTTTTCAATGGTTAAATAACGCAGAGCACGATATCAGACCTTAATATGGACCCATAATATTTAAATTGAACCAGGTATTATATTACAGGGTAATAGTGTACCCTACCACAGGAAAAAATTATAGGTCAATTAGGGGGTACACAATGTATATTTTAAATAGTGCATTAAAACAAGGAAATACGAAGACATTTTTCTATGTTAACTAACGGCACGGTATCGGACCTTAATATTGACCTATAATTTTTAAATTGGACCACGTATTATATTACAGGGTTATAGTGTACCCTACAACAGGAAATAATTATAGGTCAATTAGGGGGCACACAGCGTGACCCTAAAGTTTACTATGTTTGCCTATGCGAAATAAAGTGTTCTGAGAAGCTTAAAATGAAGAAATAAGCGTTCTAAAATGCTTTAAAAATTCAAAGACATCTTTCAATGGTTAACTAACGCAAGGCGCAATATCAGACCTTAATATTGACCCATAATATTTAAATTGGACCAGGTATTATATTACAGGGTAATAGTGAACCCTTCCCTAGGAAATAATTATAGGTCAATTAGGGGGTACACTATGTGTATTTTAAATAGTGCATTAAAACAAGGAAATACGAAGACACTTTTCTATGCTAACTAACGGCACGGTATCGGATCTTAATATTGACCTATAATTTTTAAATTGGACCACGTACTATATAACAGGGTAATAGTGTACCCTACCACAGGAAATAATTATAGGTCAATTAGGGGGTACACAGCGTGACCCTAAAGTTTACTATGTATGCCTATGCGAAATAGAGTGTTCTGAGAAGCTTAAAATGAAGAAAAAAGCGTTCTAAAATGCTTTAAAAATTCAAAGACATCTTTCAATGGTTAACTAACGCAAGGCGCGATATCAGACCTTAATATGGAACCATAATATTTAAATTAGACCAGGTATTATATTACTGGGTACTAGTGTACCCTACCACAGGAAATAATTATAGGTCAATTAGGGGGTACACTATGTATATTTTAAATAGTGCATTAAAACAAGGAAATTCGAAGACTCCTTTCTATGTTAACTAACGGCACGGTATCGGACCTTAATATTGACCTATAATTTTTAAATTGGGCCGCGTATTATATTACAGGGTGATAGTGTACCCTACCACAGAAAATAATTATAGGTCAATTAGGGGGTACACAGCGTGACCCTTAAGTTTACTATGTTTGCCTATGCGAAATAAAGTGTTCTGAGAAGCTTAAAATAAAGAAATAAAAGTTCTAAAATGCTTTAAAAATTCAAAGACATTTTTCAATGTTAACTAACGGCACGGTATCGGAACTTAATATTGACCTATAATTTTTAAATTGGACCACGTATAATATTACAGGGTAATAGTGTACCCTACCACAGGAAATAATTATAGGTCATTTAGGGGGTACACAGTGTGACCCTAAATTTTACTATGTATGCGTATGCGGAATAGAGTGTTCTGAGAAGCTTAAAATGAAGAAATAAGCGTTCTAAAATGCTTTAAAAATTCAAAGACATCTTTCAATGGTTAACTAACGCAAGGCGCAATATCAGACCTTAATATTGACCCATAATATTTAAATTGGACCTGGTATTATATTACAGGGTAATAGTGTACCCTACCAAAGGAAATAATTATAGGTCAATTAGGGGGTACACTATGTATATTTTAAATAGTGCATTAAAACAAGGAAATTCGAAGACACTTTTCTATGTTAACTAACGGCACGGTATCGGACCTTAATATTGACCTATAATTTTTAAATTAGACCACGTATTATATTACAGGGTTATAGTGTACCCTACAACAGGAAATAATTATAGGTCAATTAGGGGGTACACAGCGTGACCCTAATATTTACTATGTATGCCTATGCGAAATAAAGTGTTCTGAGAAGCTTAAAATGAGGAAATAAGCGTTCTAAAATGCTTTAAAAATTCAAAGACATTTTTCTATGTTTACTAACAGCACGGTATCGGACCTTAATATTGACCTATAATTTTTAAATTGGACCACGAATTATATTACAGGGTAATAGTGTACCCTAGCACAGGAAATAATTATAGGTCAATTAGGGGGTACACAGCGTGACCCTAAAGTTTACTATGTATGCGTATGCGAAATAAAGTGTTCTGAGAAGCTTAAAATGAAGAAATAAGCGTTCTAAAATGCTTTAAAAATTCAATGACATCTTTCAATGGTTAACTAACGCAAGGCGCAATATCAGACCTTAATATTGACCCATAATATTTAAATTGGACCATGTATTATATTACAGGGTAATAGTGTACCCTACCACAGGAAATAATTATAGGTCAATTAGGGGGTACACTATGTATTTTTAAAATAGTGCATTAAAACAAGGAAATACGAAGACACTTTTCTATGTTGACTAACGGCACGGTATCGGACCTTAATATTGACCTATAATTTTTATATTGGACCACGTATTATATTACAGGGTTGTAGTGTACCCTACCACAGGAAATAATTATAGGTGAATTAGGGGGTACACTATGTATATTTTAAATAGTGCATTAAAACAAGGAAATTCGAAGACACTTTTCAATGCTAACAAACGCCACGGTATCGGACCTTAAAAATGACTTAATTCACTATTGCTCAAAACGAGGAAATTCGCCTTCTAAAACCCTTTAAAGATATGAAGCGCGAAGTCACTTTTCAATGTTAACGTAAAGATCGATTTCAGATCTTAATATTGACCCATAATATTTAAATTGAAAAACATATTATATTACAGGGTAATAGTGTACACTTATACAGGAAATAATTATAGGTCAATTAGGGGGCACACAGCGTGACTCTAAAGTTTACTATGTATGCCTATGTGAAATAAAGTGTTCTGAGAAGCTTAAAATGAAGAAATAAGACTTCTGAAATGCTTTAAAAATTCAAAGACATCTTTCAATGGTTAACTAACGCAAGGCGCGATATCAGACCTTAATATTGACCTATAATATTTTAGTTGGACCAGGTATTATATTACAGGGTAATAGTGTTTCCTACCACGGGAAATAATTATATGTCAATTAGAGGGAACTCAATGAGTTAGTGTATTTTACTATGTGTGCGTATCTAAAATAAGTGTTCTGAGAAGCTTAAAATGAGGAAATAAGCGTTCTAAAATGCTTTAAAAATTCAAAGACATCTTTCAATGGTTAACTAACGCAAGGCGCAATATCAAACCTTAATATTGACCCATAATATTTAAATTGTACCAGATATTATATTACAGGGTAATAGTGTACCCTACCACAGGAAATAATTATAGGTCAATTAGGGGGTACACTATGTATATTTTAAATAGTGCATTAAAACAAGGAAATACGAAGACACTTTTTTATGTTAACTAACGGCCCGGTATCGGACCTTAATATTGACCTATAATTTTTAAATTGGACCACGTATTATATTACAGGGTTATAGTGTACCCTATTACAGGAAATAATTATAGCTCAATTAGGGGGTACACAGCGTGACCCTAAAGTTTACTATGTATGCCTATGCGAAATAAAGTGTTCTGAGAAGCTTAAAATGAGGAAATAAGCGTTCTAAAATGCTTTAAAAATTCAAAGACATTTTTCTATGTTTACTAACAGCACGGTATCGGACCTTAATATTGACCTATAATTTTTAAATTGGACCACGAATTATATTACAGGGTAATAGTGTACCCTACCACAGGAAATAATTATAGGTCATTTAGGGGGTACACAGCGTGACCCTAAATTTTATTATGTATGCCTATGCGAAATAGAGTGTTCTGAGATGCTTAAAATGAAGAAATAAGCGTTCTAAAATGCTTTAAAAATTCAAAGACTCTTTTCAATGGTTAAATAACGCAGAGCACGATATCAGACCTTAATATGGACCCATAATATTTAAATTGAACCAGGTATTATATTACAGGGTAATAGTGTACCCTACCACAGGAAAAAATTATAGGTCAATTAGGGGGTACACAATGTATATTTTAAAGAGTGCATTAAAACAAGGAAATACGAAGACATTTTTCTATGTTAACTAACGGCACGGTATCGGATCTTAATATTGACCTATAATTTTTAAATTGGACCACGAATTATATTACAGGGTAATAGTGTACCCTAGCACAGGAAATAATTATAGGTCAATTAGGGGGTACACAGCGTGACCCTAAAGTTTACTATGTATGCGTATGCGAAATAAAGTGTTCTGAGAAGCTTAAAATGAAGAAATAAGCGTTCTAAAATGCTTTAAAAATTCAAAGACATCTTTCAATGGTTAACTAACGCAAGGCGCAATATCAGACCTTAATATTGACCCATAATATTTAAATTGGAGCATGTATTATATTACAGGGTAATAGTGTACCCTACCACAGGAAATAATTATAGGTCAATTAGGGGGTACACTATGTATTTTTAAAATAGTGCATTAAAACAAGGAAATACGAAGACACTTTTCTATGTTGACTAACGGCACGGTATCGGACCTTAATATTGACCTATAATTTTTATATTGGACCACGTATTATATTACAGGGTTGTAGTGTACTCAACCGCAGGAAATAATTATAGGTCAATTAGGGGGTACACAGAGTGACCCTAAAGTTTACTATGTATGCCTATGCGAAATAAAGTGTTCTGAGAAGCTTAAAATGAGGAAATAAGCGTTCTAAAATGCTTTGAAAATTCAAAGACATTTTTCTATGTTAACTAACGACACGGTATCGGACCTTAATATTGACCTATAATTTTTAAATTGAACCACGTATTATATTACAGGGTAATAGTGTACCCTACCGCAGGAAATAATTATAGGTCATTTAGGGGGTACACAGCGTGACCCTAAAGTTTACTATGTATGCCAATGCGAAGTAGAGTGTTCTGAGAATCTTAAAATGAAGAAATAAGCGTTCAAAAATGCTTTAAAAATTCAAAGACTTCTTTCAAAGGTTAAATAACGCAGAGCACGATATCAGACCTTAATATGGACCCATAATATTTAAATTGAACCAGGTATTATTTTACAGGGTAATAGTGTACCCTACCACAGGAAATAATTATAGGTCAATTAGGGGGTACACAATGTATATTTTAAATAGTGCATTAAAACAAGGAAATACGAAGACACTTTTCTATGTTAACTAACGGCACGGTATCGGACCTTAATATTGACCTATAATTTTTAAATTGGACCACGTATTATATTACAGGGTTATAGTATACCCTACCAAAGAAAATAATTATAGGTCAATTAGGGGGTACACAGAGTGACCCTAAAGTTTACTATGTATGCCTATGCGAAATAAAGTGTTCTGAGAAGCTTAAAATGAGGAAATAAGCGTTCTAAAATGCTTTAAAAATTCAAAGACATTTTTCTATGTTAACTAACGGCACGGTACCGGGCCTTAATATTGACCTATAATTTTTAAATTGGACCACGTATTATATAACAGGGTAATAGTGTTCTCTTCCACGGGAAATAATTATAGGTCTCTTAGGGGGTACACAGCGTGACCCTAAAGTTTACTATGTATGCCTATGCGAAATAAAGTGTTCTGAGAAGCTTAAAATGAAGAAATAAGCGTTCTAAAATGCTTTAAAAATTCAAAGACATCTTTCAATGGTTAACTAACGCAAGGCGCAATATCAGACCTTAATATTGACCCATAATATATAAATTGGACCAGTTATTATATTACAGGGTGATAGTGTACCCTGCCACAGAAAATAATTATAGGTCAATTAGGGGGTACACAGCGTGACCCTAGAGTTTACTATGTATGCCTATGTGAAATAAAGTGTTCTGAAAAGCTTAAAATGAAGAAATAAGAGTTCTAAAATGCTTTAAAAATTCAAAGACATCTTTCAATGGTTAACTAACGCAAGGCGCAATATCAGACCTTAATATTGACCCATAATATTTAAATTGGACTAGGTATTATATTACAGGGTAATAGTGAACCCTACCCTAGGAAATAATTATAGGTCAATTGGGGGGTACACTATGTATATTTTAAATAGTGTATTAAAACAAGGAAATTCGAAGACTCTTTTCTATGTTAACTAACGGCACGGTATCGGACCTTAATATTGACCTATAATTTTTAAATTGGGCCACGTATTATATTACAGGATGATAGTGTACCCTACAACAGAAAATAATTACAGGTCAATTAGGGGGTACACAGCGTGACCCTAAAGTTTACTATGTAGGCCTATGCGAAATAAAGTGTTCAGAGAAGCTTAAAATGAAGAAATAAGACTTCTAAAATGCTTTAAAAATTTAAAGACATCTTTCAATGGTTAACTAACGCAAGGCGCGATATCAAAACTTAATATTGACCTATAATATTTTAGTTGAACCAGGTATTATATTACAGGGTAATAGTGTACCCTACCACGGGAAATAATTATATGTCAATTAGAGGGAACACAATGAGTTCCTGTATTTTACTATGTGTGCGTATCTAAAATAAGTGTTCGGAAGAGCTTAAAATGAGGAAATTCGCCTTCTAAAACCCTTTAAAGATAGGAAGCGCGAAGTCCCTCTTCACTGTTAGCCCGATTTCGGACCTTAATATTGACCTATAATATTTTAATTGGACCCGGTATTATATTGCAGGGTAATAGTGTACCCTACCACAGGAAATAATTATAGGTGAATTAGGGGGTACACTATGTATATTTTAAATAGTGCATTAAAACAAGGAAATTCGAAGACACTTTTCAATGTTAACTAACGCCACGGTATCGGATCTTAATATTGGCCTATAATATTTTAGTTGGTCCAGGTATTATATTACAGGGTAATAGTGTACACTTCTACAGGAAATAATTATAGGTCAATTATGGGACACACAGCGTGACCCTAAAGTTTACTATGTATGCCTATGTGAAATAAAGTGTTCTGAGAAGCTTAAAATGAAGAAATAAGACTTCTAAAATGCTTTAAAAATTCAAAGACATCTTTTAATGGTTAACTAACGCAAGGCGCGATATCAGATATTAATATTGACCTATAATATTTTAGTTGGACCAGGTATTATATTGCAGGGTAATAGTGTACCCTTCCACGGGAAATAATTATATGTCAATTAGAGGGAACACAATGAGTTCCTGTATTTTACTATGTGTGCGTATCTAAAATAAGTGTTCGGAAGAGCTTAAAATGAGGAAATTCGCCTTCTAAAACCCTTTAAAGATAGGAAGCGCGAAGTCCCTCTTCACTGTTAGCCCGATTTCGGACCTTAATATTGACCTATAATATTTTAATTGGACCAGGTATTATATTGCAGGGTAATAGTGTACCCTACCACAGGAAATAATTATAGGTGAATTAGGGGGTACACTATGTATATTTTAAATAGTGCATTAAAACAAGGAGATTCGAAGACACTTTTCAATGCTAACAAACGGCACGATATCTGACCTTAAAAATGACTTAATTCACTATTGCTCAAAACGAAGAAATTCGCCTTCTAAAACCCTTTAAAGATAGGAAGCGCGAAGTCACTTTTCAATGTTAACGTAAAGATCGATTTCAGATCTTAATATTGACCCATAATATTTAAATTGGTCCACATATTATATTACAGGGTGATAGTGTACCCTACCACAGGAAATAATTATAGGTTAATTAGGGGGTACACTATGTATATTTTAAATAGTGCATTAAAACAAGGAAATTCAAAGACACTTTTTAATGTTAACTAACGCCACGGTATCGGATCTTAATATTGGCCTATAATATTTTAGTTGGTCCAGGTATTATATTACAGGGTAATAGTGTACACTTCTACAGGAAATAATGATAGGTCAATTAGGGGGCACACAGCGTGACCCTAAAGTTTACTATGTATGCCTATGTGAAATAAAGTGTTCTGAGAAGCTTAAAATGAAGAAATATGACTTCTAAAATGCTTTAAAAATTCAAATACATCTTTCAATGGTTAACTAACCCAAGGCGCGATATCAGACCTTAATATTGACCTATAATATTTTAGTTGGACCAGGTATTATATTACAGGGTAATAGTGTTCCCTACCTCGGGAAATAATTATATGTCAATTTGAGGGAACACAATGAGTTCCTTTATTTTACTATGTGTGCGTATCTAAAATAAGTGTTCGGAAGAGCTTAAAATGAGGAAATTCGCCTTCTAAAACCCTTTAAAGATTGGAAGCGCGAAGTCCCTCTTCACTGTTAGCCCGATTTCGGACCTTAATATTGACCTATAATATTTTAATTGGACCAGGTATTATATTGCAGGGTAATAGTGTACCCTACCACAGGAAATAATTATAGGTGAATTAGGGGGTACACTATGTATATTTTAAATAGTGCATTAAAACAAGGAAATTCGAAGACACTTTTCAATGCTAACAAACGGCACGATATCTGACCTTAAAAATGACTTAATTCACTATTGCTCAAAACGAGGAAATTCGCCTTTTAAAACCCTTTAAAGATAGGAAGCGCGAAGTCACTTTTCAATGTTAACGTAAAGATCGATTTCAGATCTTAATATTGACCCATAATATTTAAATTGGTCCACATATTATATTACAGGGTGATAGTGTACCCTACCTTAGGAAATAATTATAGGTGAATTAGGGGGTACACTATGTATATTTTAAATAGTGCATTAAAACAAGGAAATTCAAAGACACTTTTCAATGCTAACTAACGCCACGGTATCGGATCTTAATATTGGCCTATAATATTTTAGTTGGTCCAGGTATTATATTACAGGGTAATAGTGTACACTTCTACAGGAAATAATTATAGGTCAATTAGGGGGCACACAGCGTGACCCTGAAGTTTACTATGTATGCCTATGTGAAATAAAGTGCTCTGAGAAACTTAAAATGAAGAAATAAGACTTCTAAAATGCTTTAAAAATTCAAAGACATCTTTCAATGGTTAACTAACGCAAGGCGCGATATCAGACCTTAATATTGATCTATAATATTTTAGTTGGACCAGGTATTATATTGCAGGTTAATAGTGTACCCTACCACAGGAAATAATTATAGGTCAATTAGGGGGTACACTATGTATATTTAAAATAGTGCATTAAAACAAGGATATACGAAGACACTTTTCTATGTTAACTAACGGCCCGGTATCGGACCTTAATATTGACCTATAATTTTTAAATTGGAAAACATATTATATTACAGGGTAATAGTGTACACTTCTACAGGAAATAATTATAGGTCAATTAGGGGGCACAGAGCGTGACTCTAAAGTTTACTATGTATGCCTATGCGAAATAAAGTGTTCTGAGAAGCTTAAAATGAAGAAATAAGCGTTCTAAAATGCTTTAAAAATTCAAAGACATCTTTCAATGGTTAACTAACGCAAGGCGCAATATCAGACCTTAATATTGACCCATAATATATAAATTGGACCAGTTATTATATTACAGGGTGATAGTGTACCCTGCCACAGAAAATAATTATAGGTCAATTAGGGGGTACACAGCGTGACCCTAGAGTTTACTATGTATGCCTATGTGAAATAAAGTGTTCTGAAAAGCTTAAAATGAAGAAATAAGAGTTCTAAAATGCTTTAAAAATTCAAAGACATCTTTCAATGGTTAACTAACGCAAGGCGCAATATCAGACCTTAATATTGACCCATAATATTTAAATTGGACTAGGTATTATATTACAGGGTAATAGTGAACCCTACCCTAGGAAATAATTATAGGTCAATTGGGGGGTACACTATGTATATTTTAAATAGTGTATTAAAACAAGGAAATTCGAAGACTCTTTTCTATGTTAACTAACGGCACGGTATCGGACCTTAATATTGACCTATAATTTTTAAATTGGGCCACGTATTATATTACAGGATGATAGTGTACCCTACAACAGAAAATAATTACAGGTCAATTAGGGGGTACACAGCGTGACCCTAAAGTTTACTATGTAGGCCTATGCGAAATAAAGTGTTCAGAGAAGCTTAAAATGAAGAAATAAGACTTCTAAAATGCTTTAAAAATTTAAAGACATCTTTCAATGGTTAACTAACGCAAGGCGCGATATCAAAACTTAATATTGACCTATAATATTTTAGTTGAACCAGGTATTATATTACAGGGTAATAGTGTACCCTACCACGGGAAATAATTATATGTCAATTAGAGGGAACACAATGAGTTCCTGTATTTTACTATGTGTGCGTATCTAAAATAAGTGTTCGGAAGAGCTTAAAATGAGGAAATTCGCCTTCTAAAACCCTTTAAAGATAGGAAGCGCGAAGTCCCTCTTCACTGTTAGCCCGATTTCGGACCTTAATATTGACCTATAATATTTTAATTGGACCCGGTATTATATTGCAGGGTAATAGTGTACCCTACCACAGGAAATAATTATAGGTGAATTAGGGGGTACACTATGTATATTTTAAATAGTGCATTAAAACAAGGAAATTCGAAGACACTTTTCAATGTTAACTAACGCCACGGTATCGGATCTTAATATTGGCCTATAATATTTTAGTTGGTCCAGGTATTATATTACAGGGTAATAGTGTACACTTCTACAGGAAATAATTATAGGTCAATTATGGGACACACAGCGTGACCCTAAAGTTTACTATGTATGCCTATGTGAAATAAAGTGTTCTGAGAAGCTTAAAATGAAGAAATAAGACTTCTAAAATGCTTTAAAAATTCAAAGACATCTTTTAATGGTTAACTAACGCAAGGCGCGATATCAGATATTAATATTGACCTATAATATTTTAGTTGGACCAGGTATTATATTGCAGGGTAATAGTGTACCCTTCCACGGGAAATAATTATATGTCAATTAGAGGGAACACAATGAGTTCCTGTATTTTACTATGTGTGCGTATCTAAAATAAGTGTTCGGAAGAGCTTAAAATGAGGAAATTCGCCTTCTAAAACCCTTTAAAGATAGGAAGCGCGAAGTCCCTCTTCACTGTTAGCCCGATTTCGGACCTTAATATTGACCTATAATATTTTAATTGGACCAGGTATTATATTGCAGGGTAATAGTGTACCCTACCACAGGAAATAATTATAGGTGAATTAGGGGGTACACTATGTATATTTTAAATAGTGCATTAAAACAAGGAGATTCGAAGACACTTTTCAATGCTAACAAACGGCACGATATCTGACCTTAAAAATGACTTAATTCACTATTGCTCAAAACGAAGAAATTCGCCTTCTAAAACCCTTTAAAGATAGGAAGCGCGAAGTCACTTTTCAATGTTAACGTAAAGATCGATTTCAGATCTTAATATTGACCCATAATATTTAAATTGGTCCACATATTATATTACAGGGTGATAGTGTACCCTACCACAGGAAATAATTATAGGTTAATTAGGGGGTACACTATGTATATTTTAAATAGTGCATTAAAACAAGGAAATTCAAAGACACTTTTTAATGTTAACTAACGCCACGGTATCGGATCTTAATATTGGCCTATAATATTTTAGTTGGTCCAGGTATTATATTACAGGGTAATAGTGTACACTTCTACAGGAAATAATGATAGGTCAATTAGGGGGCACACAGCGTGACCCTAAAGTTTACTATGTATGCCTATGTGAAATAAAGTGTTCTGAGAAGCTTAAAATGAAGAAATATGACTTCTAAAATGCTTTAAAAATTCAAATACATCTTTCAATGGTTAACTAACCCAAGGCGCGATATCAGACCTTAATATTGACCTATAATATTTTAGTTGGACCAGGTATTATATTACAGGGTAATAGTGTTCCCTACCTCGGGAAATAATTATATGTCAATTTGAGGGAACACAATGAGTTCCTTTATTTTACTATGTGTGCGTATCTAAAATAAGTGTTCGGAAGAGCTTAAAATGAGGAAATTCGCCTTCTAAAACCCTTTAAAGATTGGAAGCGCGAAGTCCCTCTTCACTGTTAGCCCGATTTCGGACCTTAATATTGACCTATAATATTTTAATTGGACCAGGTATTATATTGCAGGGTAATAGTGTACCCTACCACAGGAAATAATTATAGGTGAATTAGGGGGTACACTATGTATATTTTAAATAGTGCATTAAAACAAGGAAATTCGAAGACACTTTTCAATGCTAACAAACGGCACGATATCTGACCTTAAAAATGACTTAATTCACTATTGCTCAAAACGAGGAAATTCGCCTTTTAAAACCCTTTAAAGATAGGAAGCGCGAAGTCACTTTTCAATGTTAACGTAAAGATCGATTTCAGATCTTAATATTGACCCATAATATTTAAATTGGTCCACATATTATATTACAGGGTGATAGTGTACCCTACCTTAGGAAATAATTATAGGTGAATTAGGGGGTACACTATGTATATTTTAAATAGTGCATTAAAACAAGGAAATTCAAAGACACTTTTCAATGCTAACTAACGCCACGGTATCGGATCTTAATATTGGCCTATAATATTTTAGTTGGTCCAGGTATTATATTACAGGGTAATAGTGTACACTTCTACAGGAAATAATTATAGGTCAATTAGGGGGCACACAGCGTGACCCTGAAGTTTACTATGTATGCCTATGTGAAATAAAGTGCTCTGAGAAACTTAAAATGAAGAAATAAGACTTCTAAAATGCTTTAAAAATTCAAAGACATCTTTCAATGGTTAACTAACGCAAGGCGCGATATCAGACCTTAATATTGATCTATAATATTTTAGTTGGACCAGGTATTATATTGCAGGTTAATAGTGTACCCTACCACAGGAAATAATTATAGGTCAATTAGGGGGTACACTATGTATATTTAAAATAGTGCATTAAAACAAGGATATACGAAGACACTTTTCTATGTTAACTAACGGCCCGGTATCGGACCTTAATATTGACCTATAATTTTTAAATTGGAAAACATATTATATTACAGGGTAATAGTGTACACTTCTACAGGAAATAATTATAGGTCAATTAGGGGGCACAGAGCGTGACTCTAAAGTTTACTATGTTTGCCTATGTGAAATAAAGTGTTCTGAGAAGCTTAAAATGAAGAAATAAGACTTCTGAAATGCTTTAAAAATTCAAAGACATCTTTCAATGGTTAACTAACGCAAGGCGCGATATCAGACCTTAATATTGACCTATAATATTTTAGTTGGACCAGGTATTATATTACAGTGTAATAGTGTACCCTACCACGGGAAATAATTATATGTCAATAAGAGGGAACACAATGAGTTCCTGTATTTTACTATGTGTGCGTATCTAAAATAAGTGTTCTGAGAAGCTTAAAATGAGGAAATAAGCGTTCTAAAATGCTTTAAAAATTGAAAGACATCTTTCAATGGTTAACTAACGCAAGGCGCAATATCAAACCTTAATATTGACCCATAATATTTAAATTGTACCAGATATTATATTACAGGGTAATAGTGTACCCTACCACTGGAAATAATTATAGGTCAATTAGGGGGTACACTATGTATATTTAAAATAGTGCATTAAAACAAGGAAATACGAAGACACTTTTCTATGTTAACTAACGGCCCGGTATCGGACCTTAATATTGACCTATAATTTTTAAATTGGACCACGTGTTATATTACAGGGTTATAGTGTACCCTATTACAGGAAATAATTATAGGTCAATTAGGGGGTACACAGCGTGACCCTAAAGTTTACTATGTATGCTTATGCGAAATAAAGTGTTCTGAGAAGCTTAAAATGAGGAAATAAGCGTTCTAAAATGCTTTAAAAATTCAAAGATATTTTTCAATGTTAACTAACGGCACGGTATCGGAACTTAATATTGACCTATAATTTTTAAATTGGACCACGTATTATATTACAGGGTTGTAGTGTACTCAACCGCAGGAAATAATTATAGGTCAATTAGGGGGTACACAGAGTGACCCTAAAGTTTACTATGTATGCCTATGCGAAATAAAGTGTTCTGAGAAGCTTAAAATGAGGAAATAAGCGTTCTAAAATGCTTTGAAAATTCAAAGACATTGTTCTATGTTAACTAACGACACGGTATCGGACCTTAATATTGACCTATAATTTTTAAATTGAACCACGTATTATATTACAGGGTAATAGTGTACCCTACCGCAGGAAATAATTATAGGTCATTTAGGGGGTACACAGCGTGACCCTAAAGTTTACTATGTATGCCTATGCGAAGTAGAGTGTTCTGAGAACCTTAAAATGAAGAAATAAGCGTTCTAAAATGCTTTAAAAATTCAAAGACTTCTTTCAATGGTTAAATAACGCAGAGCACGATATCAGACCTTAATATGGACCCATAATATTTAAATTGAACCAGGTATTATATTACAGGGTAATAGTGTACCCTACCACAGGAAATAATTATAGGTCAATTAGGGGGTACACAATGTATATTTTAAATAGTGCATTAAAACAAGGAAATACGAAGACACTTTTCTATGTTAACTAACGGCACGGTATCGGACCTTAATATTGACCTATAATTTTTAAATTGGACCACGTATTATATTACAGGGTTATAGTATACCCTACCAAAGAAAATAATTATAGGTCAATTAGGGGGTACACAGAGTGACCCTAAAGTTTACTATGTATGCCTATGCGAAATAAAGTGTTCTGAGAAGCTTAAAATGAGGAAATAAGCGTTCTAAAATGCTTTAAAAATTCAAAGACATTTTTCTATGATAACTAACGGCACGGTATCGGACCTTAATATTGACCTATAATTTTTAAATTGGACCACGTATTATATTACAGGGTAATAGTGTTCTCTACTACGGGAAATAATTATAGGTCTCTTAGGGGGTACACAGCGTGACCCTAAAGTTTACTATGTATGCCTATGCGAAATAAAGTGTTCTGAGAAGCTGAAAATGAAGAAATAAGCGTTCTAAAATGCTTTAAAAATTCAAAGACATCTTTCAATGGTTAACTAACGCAAGGCGCAATATCAGACCTTAATATTGACCCATAATATTTAAATTGGACCAGTTATTATATTACAGGGTGATAGTGTACCCTGCCACAGAAAATAATTATAGGTCAATTAGGGGGTACACAGCGTGACCCTAAAGTTTACTATGTATGCCTATAAGAAATAAAGTGTTCTGAGAAGCTTAAAATGAAGAAATAAGCGTTCTAAAATGTTTTAAAAATTCAAACACATCTTTCAATGGTTAACTAACGCAAGGCGCAATATCAGACCTTAATATTGACCCATAATATTTAAATTGGACTAGGTATTATATTACAGGGTAATAGTGAACCCTACCCTAGGAAATAATTATAGGTCAATTAGGGGGTACACTATGTATATTTTAAATAGTGTATTAAAACAAGGAAATTCGAAGACTCTTTTCTATGTTAACTAACGGCACGGTATCGGACCTTAATATTGACCTATAATTTTTAAATTGGGCCACGTATTATATTACAGGATGATAGTGTACCCTACCGCAGAAAATAATTATAGGTCAATTAGGGGGTACACAGCGTGACCCTAAAGTTTACTATGAAGGCCTATGCGAAATAAAGTGTTCTGAGAAGCTTAAAATGAAGAAATAAGACTTCTAAAACGCTTTAAAAATTCAAAGACATCTTTCAATGGTTAACTAACGCAAGGCGCGATATCAGAACTTAATATTGACCTATAATATTTTAGTTGAACCAGGTATTATATTACAGGGTAATAGTGTACCCTACCACGGGAAATAATTATATGTCAATAAGAGGGAACACAATGAGTTCCTGTATTTTACTATGTGTGCGTATCTAAAATAAGTGTTCTGAGAAGCTTAAAATGAGGAAATAAGCGTTCTAAAATGCTTTAAAAATTCAAAGACATTTTTCTATGTTAACTAACGGCACGGTATCGGACCTTAATATTGACCTATAATTTTTAAATTGGACCACGCATTATATTACAGGGTAATAGTGTTCCCTACCTCGGGAAATAATTATAGGTCTCTTAGGGTTTACGCAGCGTGACCCTAAAGTTTACTATGTATGCCTATGCGAAATAAAGTGTTCTGAGAAGCTTAAAATGAAGAAATAAGCGTTCTAAAGTGCTTTAAAAATTCAAAGACATCTTTCAATGGTTAACTAACGCAAGGCGCAATATCAAACCTTAATATTGACCCATAATATTTAAATTGTACCAGATATTATATTACAGGGTAATAGTGTACCCTACCACAGGAAATAATTATAGGTCAATTAGGGGGTACACTATGTATATTTAAAATAGTGCATTAAAACAAGGAAATACGAAGACAATTTTCTATGTTAACTAACGGCCCGGTATCGGACCTTAATATTGACCTATAATTTTTAAATTGGAAAACGTATTATATTACAGGGTTATAGTGTATCCTATTACAGGAAATAATTATAGGTCAATTAGGGGGTACACAGCGTGACCCTAAAGTTTACTATGTATGCCTATGCGAAATAAAGTGTTCTGAGAAGCTTAAAATGAGGAAATAAGCGTTCTAAAATGCTTTGAAAATTCAAAGACATTTTTCTATGTTAACTAACGACACGGTATCGGACCTTAATATTGACCTATAATTTTTAAATTGAACCACGTATTATATTACAGGGTAATAGTGTACCCTACCGCAGGAAATAATTATAGGTCATTTAGGGGGTACACAGTGTGACCCTAAAGTTTACTATGTTTGCCTATGTGAAGTAGAGTGTTCTGAGAACCTTAAAATGAAGAAATAAGCGTTCTAAAATGCTTTAAAATTTCAAAGACTTCTTTCAATGGTTAAATAACGCAGAGCACGATATCAGACCTTAATATGGACCCATAATATTTAAATTGAACCAGGTATTATATTACAGGGTAATAGTGTACCCTACCACAGGAAATAATTATAGGTCAATTAGGGGGTACACAATGTATATTTTAAATAGTGCATTAAAACAAGGAAATACGAAGACACTTTTCTATGTTAACTAACGGCACGGTATCGGACCTTAATATTGACCTATAATTTTTAAATTGGACCACGTATTATATTACAGGGTTATAGTATACCCTACCAAAGAAAATAATTAGAGGTCAATTAGGGGGTACACAGAGTGACCCTAAAGTTTACTATGTATGCCTATGCGAAATAAAGTGTTCTGAGAAGCTTAAAATGAAGAAATAAGCGTTCTAAAATGCTTTAAAAATTCAAAGACATCTTTCAATGGTTAACTAACGCAAGGCGCAATATCAGACCTTAATATTGACCCATAATATTTAAATTGGACCAGTTATTATATTACAGGGTGATAGTGTACCCAACCAGAGGAAATAATTATAGGTCAATTAGGGGGTACACAGCGTGACCCTAAAGTTTACTATGTATGCCTATGCGAAATAGAGTGTTCTGAGAAGCTTAAAATGAAGAAATAAGCGTTCTAAAATGCTTTAAAAATTCAAAGACATCTTTCAATGGTTAACTAGCGCAAGGCGCGATATCAGACCTTAATATGGAACCATAATATTTAAATTGGACCAGGTATTATATTACAGGGTACTAGTGTACCCTACAACAGGAAATAATTATAGGTCAATTAGGGGGTACACTATGTATATTTTAAATAGTGTATTAAAACAAGGAAATTCGAAGACTCTTTTCTATGTTAACTAACGGCACGGTATCGGACCTTAATATTGACCTATAATTTTTAAATTGTTCCACGTATTATATTACAGGATGATAGTGTACCCTACCACAGAAAATAATTATAGGTCAATTAGGGGGTACACAGCGTGACCCTAAAGTTTACTATGTAGGCCTATGCGAAATAAAGTGTTCTGAGAAGCTTAAAATGAAGAAATAAGACTTCTAAAATGCTTTAAAAATTCAAAGACATCTTTCAATGGTTAACTAACGCAAGGCGCGATATCAGAACTTAATATTGACCTATAATATTTTAGTTGAACCAGGTATTATATTACAGGGTAATAGTGTACCCTACCACGGGAAATAATTATATGTCAATTAGAGGGGACACAATGAGTTCCTGTATTTTACTATGTGTGCGTATCTAAAATAAGTGTTCGGAAGAGCTTAAAATGAGGAAATTCGCCTTCTAAAACCCTTTAAAGATAGGAAGCGCGAAGTCCCTCTTCACTGTTAGCCCGATATCGGACCTTAATATTGACCTATAATATTTTAATTGGACCAGGTATTATATTGCAGGGTAATAGTGTACCCTACCACAGGAAATAATTATAGGTGAATTAGGGGGTACACTATGTATATTTTAAAAAGTGCATTAAAACAAGGAAATTCGAAGACACTTTTCAATGCTAACAAGCGGCACGATATCTGACCTTAAAAATGACTTAATTCACTATTGCTCAAAACCAGGAAATTCGCCTTTTAAAACCCTTTAAAGATAGGAAGCGCGAAGTCACTTTTCAATGTTAACGTAAAGATCGATTTCAGATCTTAATATTGACCCATAATATTTAAATTGGTCCACATATTATATTACAGGGTGATAGTGTACCCTACCACAGGAAATAATTATAGGTGAATTAGGGGGTACACTATGTATATTTTAAATAGTGCATTAAATCAAGGAAATTCAAAGACACTTTTCAATGTTAACTAACGCCACGGTATCGGATCTTAATATTGGCCTATAATATTTTAGTTGGTCCAGGTATTATATTACAGGGTAATAGTGTACACTTCTACAGGAAATAATTATAGGTCAATTAGGGGGCACACAGCGTGACCCTAAAGTTTACTATGTATGCCTATGTGAAATAAAGTGCTCTGAGAAGCTTAAAATGAAGAAATAAGACTTCTAAAATGCTTTAAAAATTCAAAGACATCTTTCAATGGTTAACTAACGCAAGGCGCGATATCAGACCTTAATATTGACCTATAATATTTTAGTTGGACCAGGTATTATATTGCAGGGTAATAGTGTACCCTACCACGGGAAATAATTATATGTCAATTAGAGGGAACACAATGAGTTCCTGTATTTTACTATGTGTGCGTATCTAAAATAAGTGTCCGGAAGAGCTTAAAATGAGGAAATTCGCCTTCTAAAACCCTTTAAAGAATGGAAGCGCGAAGTCCCTCTTCACTGTTAGCCCGATTTCGGACCTTAATATAGACCTATAATATTTTAATTGGACCAGGTGTTATATTGCAGGTTAATAGTGTACCCTACCAGAGGAAATAATTATAGGTGAATTAGGGGGTACACTATGTATATTTTAAATAGTGCATTAAAACAAGGAAATTCGAAGACACTTTTCAATGCTAACAAACGGCACGATATCTGACCTTAAAAATGACTTAATTCACTATTGATCAAAACGCGGAAATTCGCCTTCTAAAACCCTTTAAAGATAGGAAGCGCGAAGTCACTTTTCAATGTTAACGTAAAGATCGATTTCAGATCTTAATATTGACCCATAATATTTAAATTGGAAAACATATTATATTACAGGGTAATAGTGTACACTTCTACAGGAAATGATTATATGTCAATAAGAGGGAACACAATGAGTTCCTGTATTTTACTATGTATGCGTATCTAAAATAAGTGTTCTGAGAAGCTTAAAATGAGGAAATAAGCGTTCTAAAATGCTTTAAAAATTCAAAGACATTTTTCTATGTTAACTAACGGCACGGTATCGGACCTTAATATTGACCTATAATTTTTAAATTGGACCACGCATTATATTACAGGGTAATAGTGTTCCCTACCTCGGGAAATAATTATAGGTCTCTTAGGGGGTACGCAGCGTGACCCTAAAGTTTACTATGTATGTCTATGCGAAATAAAGTGTTCTGAGAAGCTTAAAATGAAGAAATAAGCGTTCTAAAATGCTTTAAAAATTCAAAGACATCTTTCAATGGTTAACTAACGCAAGGCGCAATATCAGACCTTAATATTGACCCATAATATTTAAATTGGACCAGGTATTATATTACAGGGTAATAGTGCACCCTACCAATGGAAATAATTATAGGTCAATTAGGGGGTACACTATATATATTTTAAATAGTACATTAAAACAAGGAAATACGAAGACACTTTTCTATGTTAACTAACGGCACGGTAACGGACCTTAATATTGACCTATAATTTTTAAATTGTACCACGCATTATATTACAGGGTAATAGTGTACCCTACCTCAGGA
The DNA here is from genome assembly GCF_982258835.1 of Parasteatoda tepidariorum. Classification (NCBI taxonomy): domain Eukaryota; kingdom Metazoa; phylum Arthropoda; class Arachnida; order Araneae; family Theridiidae; genus Parasteatoda; species Parasteatoda tepidariorum. Next base: position 120,748,234 of record NC_141756.1, on the reverse strand, counting down.
AATAATTATAGGACAATTAGGGGGTACACAGCGTGACCCTAAAGTTTACTATGTATGCGTATGCGAAATAAAGTGTTCTGAGAAGTTTAAAATGAAGAAATAAGCGTTCTAAAATGCTTTAAAAATTCAAAGACATCTTTCAATGGTTAACTAACGCAAGGCGCAATATCAGACCTTAATATTGACCCATAATATTTAAATTGGACCAGGTATTATATTACAGGGTAATAGTGTACCCTACCACAGGAAATAATTATAGGTCAATTAGGGGGTACACTATGTATATTTTAAATAGTGCATTAAAACAAGGAAATTCGAAGACACTTTTCTATGTTAACTAACGGCACGGTATCGGACCTTAATATTGACCTATAATATTTAAATTAGACCACGTATTATATTACAGGGTTATAGTGTACCCTACAACAGGAAATAATTATAGGTCAATTAGGGGGTACACAGCGTGACCCTAAAGTTTACTATGTATGCCTATGCGAAATAAAGTGTTCTGAGAAGCTTAAAATGAGGAAATAAGCGTTCTAAAATGCTTTAAAAATTCAAAGACATTTTTCTATGTTTACTAACGGCACGGTATCGGACCTTAATATTGACCTATAATTTTTAAATTGGACCACGTATTATATTACAGGTTAATAGTGTACCCTACCAGAGGAAATAATTATAGGTGAATTAGGGGGTACACTATGTATATTTTAAATAGTGCATTAAAACAAGGAAATTCGAAGACACTTTTCAATGCTAACAAACGGCACGATATCTGACCTTAAAAATGACTTAATTCACTATTGATCAAAACGCGGAAATTCGCCTTCTAAAACCCTTTAAAGATAGGAAGCGCGAAGTCACTTTTCAATGTTAACGTAAAGATCGATTTCAGATCTTAATATTGACCCATAATATTTAAATTGGAAAACATATTATATTACAGGGTAATAGTGTACACTTCTACAGGAAATGATTATATGTCAATAAGAGGGAACACAATGAGTTCCTGTATTTTACTATGTGTGCGTATCTAAAATAAGTGTTCTGAGAAGCTTAAAATGAGGAAATAAGCGTTCTAAAATGCTTTAAAAATTCAAAGACATTTTTCTATGTTAACTAACGGCACGGTATCGGACCTTAATATTGACCTATAATTTTTAAATTGGACCACGCATTATATTACAGGGTAATAGTGTTCCCTACCTCGGGAAATAATTATAGGTCTCTTAGGGGGTACGCAGCGTGACCCTAAAGTTTACTATGTATGCCTATGCGAAATAAAGTGTTCTGAGAAGCTTAAAATGAAGAAATAAGCGTTCTAAAATGCTTTAAAAATTCAAAGACATCTTTCAATGGTTAACTAACGCAAGGCGCAATATCAGACCTTAATATTGACCCATAATATTTAAATTGGACCAGGTATTATATTACAGGGTAATAGTGCACCCTACCAATGGAAATAATTATAGGTCAATTAGGGGGTACACTATATATATTTTAAATAGTACATTAAAACAAGGAAATACGAAGACACTTTTCTATGTTAACTAACGGCACGGTAACGGACCTTAATATTGACCTATAATTTTTAAATTGTACCACGCATTATATTACAGGGTAATAGTGTACCCTACCTCAGGAAATAATTATAGGACAATTAGGGGGTACACAGCGTGACCCTAAAGTTTACTATGTATGCGTATGCGAAATAAAGTGTTCTGAGAAGTTTAAAATGAAAAAAAAAGCGTTCTAAAATGCTTTAAAAATTCAAAGACATCTTTCAATGGTTAACTAACGCAAGGCGCAATATCAGACCTTAATATTGACCCATAATATTTAAATTGGACCAGGTATTATATTACAGGGTAATAGTGTACCCTACCACAGGAAATAATTATAGGTCAATTAGGGGGTACACTATGTATATTTTAAATAGTGCATTAAAACAAGGAAATTCGAAGACACTTTTCTATGTTAACTAACGGCACGGTATCGGACCTTAATATTGACCTATAATATTTAAATTAGACCACGTATTATATTACAGGGTTATAGTGTACCCTACAACAGGAAATAATTATAGGTCAATTAGGGGGTACACAGCGTGACCCTAAAGTTTACTATGTATGCCTATGCGAAATAAAGTGTTCTGAGAAGCTTAAAATGAGGAAATAAGCGTTCTAAAATGCTTTAAAAATTCAAAGACATTTTTCTATGTTTACTAACGGCACGGTATCGGACCTTAATATTGACCTATAATTTTTAAATTGGACCACGTATTATATTACAGGGTAATAGTGTACCCTACCACAGGAAATAATTATAGGTCATTTAGGGGGTACACAGCATGACCCTAAATTTTATTATGTATGCCTATGCGAAATAGAGTGTTCTGAGATGCTTAAAATGAAGAAATAAGCGTTCTAAAATGCTTTAAAAATTCAAAGACTCTTTTCAATGGTTAAATAACGCAGAGCACGATATCAGACCTTAATATGGACCCATAATATTTAAATTGAACCAGGTATTATATTACAGGGTAATAGTGTACCCTACCACAGGAAATAATTATAGGTCAATTAGGGGGTACACAATGTATATTTTAAATAGTGCATTAAACCAAGGAAATACGAAGACATTTTTCTTTGTTAACTAACGGCACGGTATCGGACCTTAATATTGACCTATAATTTTTAAATTGAACCACGTATTATATTACAGGGTTATAGTATACCCTACCAAAGGAAATAATTATAGGTCAATTTGGGGGTACACAGAGTGACCCTAAAGTTTACTATGTATGCCAAGCGAAATAAAGTGTTCCGAGAAGCTTAAAATGAGGAAATAAGCGTTCTAAAATGCTTTAAAAATTCAAAGACATTTTTCTATGTTAACTAACGGCACGGTATCGGACCTTAATATTGACCTATAATTTTTAAATTGGACCACGTATTATATTACAGGGTAATAGTGTTCTCTACCACGGGAAATAATTATAGGTCTCTTAGGGGGTACACAGCGTGACCCTAAAGTTTACTATGTATGCCTATGCGAAATAAAGTGTTCTGAGAAGCTTAAAATGAAGAAATAAGCGTTCTAAAATGCTTTAAAAATTCAAAGACATCTTTCAATGGTTAACTAACGCAAGGCGCAATATCAGACCTTAATATTGACCTATAATATTTAAATTGGACCAGTTATTATATTACAGGGTGATAGTGTACCCTGCCACAGAAAATAATTATAGGTCAATTAGGGGGTACACAGCGTGACCCTAAAGTTTACTATGTATGCCTATGTGAAATAAAGTGTTCTGAGAAGCTTAAAATGAAGAAATAAGCGTTCTAAAATGCTTTAAAAATTCAAAGACATCTTTCAATGGTTAACTAATGCAAGGCGCAATATCAGACCTTAATATTGACCCATAATATTTAAATTGGACAAGGTATTATATTACAGGGTAATAGTGAACCCTACAATAGGAAATAATTATAGGTCAATTAGGGGGTACACTATGTGTATTTTAAATAGTGCATTAAAACAAGGAAATACGAAGACACTTTTCTATGCTAACTAACGGCACGGTATCGGACCTTAATATTGACCTATAATTTTTAAATTGGGCCACGTATTATATTACAGGATGATAGTGTACCCTACCACAGAAAATAATTATAGGTGAATTAGGGGGTACACTATGTATATTTTAAATAGTGCATTAAAACAAGGAAATTCGAAGACACTTTTCAATGCTAACAAACGGCACGATATCTGACCTTAAAAATGACTTAATTCACTATTGCTCAAAACGAGGAAATTCGCCTTTTAAAACCCTTTAAAGATAGGAAGCGCGAAGTCACTTTTCAATGTTAACTAACGCCACGGTATCGGATCTTAATATTGGCCTATAATATTTTAGTTGGTCCAGGTATTATATTACAGGGTAATAGTGTACACTTCTACAGGAAATAATGATAGGTCAATTAGGGGGCACACAGCGTGACCCTAAAGTTTACTATGTATGCCTATGTGAAATAAAGTGTTCTGAGAAGCTTAAAATGAAGAAATAAGACTTCTAAAATGCTTTAAAAATTCAAATACATCTTTCAGTGGTTAACTAACCCAAGGCGCGATATCAGACCTTAATATTGACCTATAATATTTTAGTTGGACCAGGTATTATATTACAGGATAATAGTGTACCCTACCACGGGAAATAATTATATGTCAATTAGAGGGAACACAATGAGTTCCTATATTTTACTATGTGTGCGTATCTAAAATAAGTGTTCGGAAGAGCTTAAAATGAGGAAATTCGCCTTCTAAAACCCTTTAAAGATTGGAAGCGCGAAGTCCCTCTTCACTGTTAGCCCGATTTCGGACCTTAATATTGACCTATAATATTTTAATTGGACGAGGTATTATATTGCAGGGTAATAGTGTACCCTACCACTGGAAATAATTATAGGTGAATTAGGGGGTACACTATGTATATTTTAAATAGTGCATTAAAACAAGGAAATTCGAAGACACTTTTCAATGCTAACAAACGGCACGATATCTGACCTTAAAAATGACTTAATTCACTATTGCTCAAAACGAGGAAATTCGCCTTCTTAAACCCTTTAAAGATAGGAAGCGCGAAGTCACTTTTCAATGCTAACGTAAAGATCGATTTCAGATCTTAATATTGACCCATAATATTTAAATTGGTCCACATATTATATTACAGGCTGATAGTGTACCCTACCACAGGAAATAATTATAGGTGAATTACGGGGTACACTATGTATATTTTAAATAGTGCATTAAAACAAGGAAATTCAAAGACACTTTTCAATGTTAACTAACGCCACGGTATCGGATCTTAATATTGGCCTATAATATTTTAGTTGATCCAGGTATTATATTACAGGGTAATAGTGTACACTTCTACAGGAAATAATTATAGGTCAATTAGGGGGCACACAGCGTGACCCTAAAGTTTACTATGTATGCCTAAGTGAAATAAAGTGTTCTGAGAAGCTTAAAATGAAGAAATAAGACTTCTAAAATGCTTTAAAAATTCAAAGACATCTTTCAATGGTTAACTAACCCAAGGCGCGATATCAGACCTTAATATTGACCTATAATATTTTAGTTGGACCAGGTATTATATTACAGGGTAATAGTGTACCCTACCACGGGAAATAATTATATGTCAATTAGAGGGAACACAATGAGTTCCTTTATTTTCTATGTGTGCGTATCTAAAATAAGTGTTCGGAAGAGCTTAAAATGAGGAAATTCGCATTCTAAAAACCTTTAAAGATTGGAAGCGCGAAGTCCCTCTTCACCGTTAGCCCGATTTCGGACCTTAATATTGACCTATAATATTTTAATTGGACCAGGTATTATATTGCAGGGTAATAGTGTACCCTACCACGGGAAATAATTATAGGTGAATTAGGGGGTACACTATGTATATTTTAAATAGTGCATTAAAACAAGGAAATTCGAAGACACTTTTCAATGCTAACAAACGGCACGATATCTGACCTTAAAAATGACTTAATTCACTATTGCTCAAAACGAGGAAATTCGCCTTCTAAAACACTTTAAAGATAGGAAGCGCGAAGTCACTTTTCAATGTTAACGTAAAGATCGATTTTAGATCTTAATATTGACCCATAATATTTAAATTGGTCCACATATTATATTACAGGGTGATAGTGTACCCTACCACAGGAAATAATTATAGGAGAATTAGGGGGTACACTATGTATATTTTAAATAGTGCATTAAAACAAGGAAATTCAAAGACACTTTTCAATGTTAACTAACGCCACGGTATCGGATCTTAATATTGGCCAATAATATTTTAGTTGGTCCAGGTATTATATTACAGGGTAATAGTGTACACTTCTACAGGAAATAATTATAGGTCAATTAGGGGGCACACAGCGTGACCCTAAAGTTTACTATGTATGCCTATGTGAAATAAAGTGTTCTGAGAAGCTTAAAATGAAGAAATAAGACTTCTAAAATGCTTTAAAAATTCAAAGACATCTTTCAATGGTTAACTAACGCAAGGCGCGATATCAGAACTTAATATTGACCTATAATATTTTAGTTGAACCAGGTATTATATTACAGGGTAATAGTGTACCCTACCACGGGAAATAATTATATGTCAATTAGAGGGAACACAATGAGTTCCTGTATTTTACTATGTGTGCGTATCTAAAATAAGTGTTCGGAAGAGCTTAAAATGAGGAAATTCGCCTTCTAAAACCCTTTAAAGATAGGAAGCGCGAAGTCCCTCTTCACTGTTAGCCCGATTTCGGACCTTAATATTGACCTATAATATTTTAATTGGACCAGGTATTATATTGCAGGGTAATAGTGTACCCTAAAACAGGAAATAATTATAGGTGAATTAGGGGGTACACTATGTATATTTTAAATAGTGCATTAAAACAAGGAAATTCGAAGACACTTTTCAATGTTAACTAACGCCACGGTATCGGATCTTAATATTGGCCTATAATATTTTAGTTGGTCCAGGTATTATATTACAGGGTAATAGTGTACACTTCTACAGAAAATAATTATAGGTCAATTATGGGACACACAGCGTGACCCTAAAGTTTACTATGTATGCCTATGTGAAATAAAGTGTTCTGAGAAGCTTAAAATGAAGAAATAAGACTTCTAAAATGCTTTAAAAATTCAAAGACATCTTTTAATGGTTAACTAACGCAAGGCGCGATATCAGATCTTAATATTGACCTATAATATTTTAGTTGGACCAGGTATTATATTGCAGGGTAATAGTGTACCCTTCCACGGGAAATAATTATATGTCAATTAGAGGGAACACAATGAGTTCTTTTATTTTACTATGTATGCGTATCTAAAATAAGCGTTCGGAAGAGCTTAAAATGAGGAAATTCGCCTTCTAAAACCCTTTAATGATTGGAAGCGCGAAGTCCCTCTTCACTGTTAGCCCGATTTCGGACCTTAATATGGACCTATAATATTTTAATTGGACCAGGTATTATATTGCAGGGTAATAGCGTACCCTACCACAGGAAATAATTATAGGTGAATTAGGGGGTACACTATGTATATTTTAAATAGTGCATTAAAACAAGGAAATTCGAAGACACTTTTCAATGCTAACAAACGGCACGATATCTGACCTCAAAAATGACTTAATTCACTATTGCTCAAAACGAGGAAATTCGCCTTTTAAAACCCTTTAAAGATAGGAAGCGCGAAGTCACTTTTCAATGTTAACGTAAAGATCGATTTTAGATCTTAATATTGACCCATAATATTTAAATTGGTCCACATATTATATTACAGGGTGATAGTGTACCCTACCACAGGAAATAATTATAGGAGAATTAGGGGGTACACTATGTATATTTTAAATAGTGCATTAAAACAAGGAAATTCAAAGACACTTTTCAATGTTAACTAACGCCACGGTATCGGATCTTAATATTGGCCAATAATATTTTAGTTGGTCCAGGTATTATATTACAGGGTAATAGTGTACACTTCTACAAGAAATAATTATAGGTCAATTAGGGGGCACACAGCGTGACCCTAAAGTTTACTATGTATGCCTATGTGAAATAAAGTGCTCTGAGAAGCTTAAAATGAAGAAATAAGACTTCTAAAATGCTTTAAAAATTCAAAGACATCTTTCAATGGTTAACTAACGCAAGGCGCAATATCAGACCTTAATATTGACCCATAATATTTAAATTGGACCATGTATTATATTACAGGGTAATAGTGTACCCTACCACAGGAAATAATTATAGGTCAATTAGGGGGTACACTATGTATATTTAAAATAGTGCATTAAAACAAGGAAATACGAAGAAACTTTTCTATGTTAACTAACGGCACGGTATCGGACCTTAATATTGACCTATAATTTTTAAATTGGACCACGTATTATATTACAGGGTTGTAGTGTACTCAACCGCAGGAAATAATTATAGGTCAATTAGGGGGTACACAGAGTGACCCTAAAGTTTACTATGTATGCCTATGCGAAATAAAGTGTTCTGAGAAGCTTAAAATGAGGAAATAAGCGTTCTGAAATGCTTTAAAAATTCAAAGACAATTTTCTATGTTAACTAACGACACGGTATCGGACCTTAATATTGACCTATAATTTTTAAATTGGACCACGTGTTATATTACAGGGTAATAGTGTACCCTACCGCAGGAAATAATTATAGGTCATTTAGTGGGTACACAGCGTGACCATAAAGTTTACTATGTATGCCTATGCGAAGTAGAGTGCTCTGAGAATCTTAAAATGAAGAAATAAGCGTTCTAAAATGCTTTAAAAATTCAAAGACTTCTTTCAATGGTTAAATAACGCAGAGCACGATATCAGACCTTAATATGGACCCCTAATATTTAAATTGAACCAGGTATTATATTACAGGGTAATAGTGTACCCTACCACAGGAAATAATTATAGGTCAATTAGGGGGTACACAATGTATATTTTAAATAGTGCATTAAAACAAGGAAATACGAAGACACTTTTCTATGTTAACTAACGGCACGGTATCGGACCTTAATATTGACCTATAATTTTTAAATTGGACCACGTATTATATTACAGGGTTATAGTATACCCTACCAAAGGAAATAATTATAGGTCAATTTGGGGGTACACAGAGTGACCCTAAAGTTTACTATGTATGCCAAGCGAAATAAAGTGTTCCGAGAAGCTTAAAATGAGGAAATAAGCGTTCTAAAATGCTTTAAAAATTCAAAGATATTTTTCAATGTTGATACATAATATTTAAATTGGACCAGGTATTATTATATTACAGGGTAATAGTGAACCCTAACCTAGGAAATAATTATAGGTCAATTAGGGGGTACACTATGTGTATTTTAAATAGTGCATTAAAACAAGGAAATACGAAGACACTTTTCTATGCTAACTAACGGCACGGTATCGGACCTTAATATTGACCTATAATTTTTAAATTGGACCACGTACTATATAACAGGGTAATAGTGTACCCTACCACAGCAAATAATTATAGGTCAATTAGGGGGTACACAGCGTGACCCTAAAGTTTACTATGTATGCCTATGCGAAATAGAGTGTTCTGAGAAGCTTAAAATGAAGAAATAAGCGTTCTAAAATGCTTTAAAAATTCAGAGACATCTTTCAATGGTAAACTAACGCACGGCGCGATATCAGACCTTAATATGGAACCATAATATTTAAATTAGACCAGGTATTATATTACAGGGTACTAGTGTACCCTACCACAGGAAATAATTATAGGTCAATTAGGGGGTACACTATGTATATTTTAAATAGTGCATTAAAACAAGGAAATTCGAAGACTCCTTTCTATGTTAACTAACGGCACGGTATCGGACCTTAATATTGACCTATAATTTTTAAATTGGGCCGCGTATTATATTACAGGGTGATAGTGTACCCTACCACAGAAAATAATTATATTTCAATTAGGGGGTACACAGCGTGACCCTAAAGTTTACTATGTTTGCCTATGCGAAATAAAGTGTTCTGAAAATGTTTAAAATGAAGAAATAAGCGTTCTAAAATGCTTTAAAAATTCAAAGACATTTTTCAATGTTAACTAACGGCACGGTATTAGAACTTAATATTGACCTATAATTTTTAAATTGGACCACGTATTATATTACAGGGTAATAGTGTACCCTACCACAGGAAATAAATATAGATCAATTAGGGGGTACACTATGTATATTTTAAATAGTGCATTAAAACAAGGAAATACAAAGACACTCTTCTATGTTAACTAACGGCACGGTATCGGACCTTAATATTGACCTATAATTTTTAAATTGGACCACGTATTATATTACAGGGTTGTAGTGTACTCAACCGCAGGAAATAATTATAGGTCAATTAGGGGGTACACAGAGTGACCCTAAAGTTTACTATGTATGCCTATGCGAAATAAAGTGTTCTGAGAAGCTTAAAATGAGGAAATAAGCGTTCTAAAATGCTTTAAAAATTCAAAGACATTTTTCTATGTTAACTAACGACACGGTATCGGACCTTAATATTGACCTATAATTTTTAAATTGGACCACGTATTATATTACAGGGTAATAGTGTACCCTACCGCAGGAAATAAGTATAGGTCATTTAGTGGGTACACAGCGTGACCCTAAAATTTACTATGTATGCCTATGCGAAGTAGAGTGTTCTGAGAAGCTTAAAATGAGGAAATAAGCGTTCTAAAATGCTTTAAAAATTCAAAGACATTTTTCTATGTTAACTAACGGCACGGTATCGGACCTTAATATTGACCTATAATTTTTAAATTGGACCACGTATTATATTACAGGGTAATAGTGTTCTCTACCACGGGAAATAATTATAGGTCTCTTAGGGGGTACACAGCGCGACCCTAAAGTTTACTATGTATGCCTATGCGAAATAAAGTGTTCTGAGAAGCTTAAAATGAAGAAATAAGCGTTCTAAAATGCTTTAAAAATTCAAAGACTTCTTTCAATGGTTAAATAACGCAGAGCACGATATCAGACCTAAATATGGACCCCTAATATTTAAATTGAACCAGGTATTATATTACAGGGTAATAGTGTACCCTACCACAGGAAATAATTATAGGTCAATTAGGGGGTACACAATGTATATTTTAAATAGTGCATTAAAACAAGGAAATACGAAGACACTTTTCTATGTTAACTAACGGCACGGTATCGGACCTTAATATTGACCTATAATTTTTAAATTGGACCACGTATTATATTACAGGATGATAGTGTACCCTACCACAGAAAATAATTATAGGTCAATTAGGGGGTACACAGCGTGACCCTAAAGTTTACTATGTAGGCCTATGCGAAATAAAGTGTTCTGAGAAGCTTAAAATGAAGAAATAAGACTTCTAAAATGCTTTAAAAATTCAAAGACATCTTTCAATGGTTAACTAACGCAAGGCGCGATATCAGAACTTAATATTGACCTATAATATTTTAGTTGAACCAGGTATTATATTACAGGGTAATAGTGTACCCTACCACGGGAAATAATTATATGTCAATTAGAGGGAACACAATGAGTTCCTGTATTTTACTATGTGTGCGTATCTAAAATAAGTGTTCGAAAGAGCTTAAAATGAGGAAATTCGCCATCTAAAACCCTTTAAAGATATGAAGCGCGAAGTCCCTCTTCACTGTTAGCCCGATTTCGGACCTTAATATTGACCTATAATATTTTAATTGGACCAGGTATTATATTGCAGGGTAATAGTGTACCCTAAAACAGGAAATAATTATAGGTGAATTAGGGGGTACACTATGTATATTTTAAATAGTGCATTAAAACAAGGAAATTCGAAGACACTTTTCAATGTTAACTAACGCCACGGTATCGGATCTTAATATTGGCCTATAATATTTTAGTTGGTCCAGGTATTATATTACAGGGTAATAGTGTACACTTCTACAGAAAATAATTATAGGTCAATTATGGGACACACAGCGTGACCCTAAAGTTTACTATGTATGCCTATGTGAAATAAAGTGTTCTGAGAAGCTTAAAATGAAGAAATAAGACTTCTAAAATGCTTTAAAAATTCAAAGACATCTTTTAATGGTTAACTAACGCAAGGCGCGATATCAGATCTTAATATTGACCTATAATATTTTTGTTGGACCAGGTATTATATTGCAGGGTAATAGTGTACCCTTCCACGGGAAATAATTATATGTCAATTAGAGGGAACACAATGAGTTCTTTTATTTTACTATGTGTGCGTATCTAAAATAAGTGTTCGGAAGAGCTTAAAATGAGGAAATTCGCCTTCTAAAACCCTTTAAAGATTGGAAGCGCGAAGTCCCTCTTTACTGTTAGCCCGATTTCGGACCTTAATATTGACCTATAATATTTTAATTGGACCAGGTATTATATTGCAGGGTAATAGTGTACCCTACCACAGGAAATAATTATAGGTGAATTAGGGGGTACACTATGTATATTTTAAATAGTGCATTAAAACAAGGAAATTCGAAGACACTTTTCAATGCTAACAAACGGCACGATATCTGACCTTAAAAATGACTTAATTCACTATTGCTCAAAACGAGGAAATTCGCCTTTTAAAACACTTTAAAGATAGGAAGCGCGAAGTCACTTTTCAATGTTAACGTAAAGATCGATTTTAGATCTTAATATTGACCCATAATATTTAAATTGGTCCACATATTATATTACAGGGTGATAGTGTACCCTACCACAGGAAATAATTATAGGAGAATTAGGGGGTACACTATGTATATTTTAAATAGTGCATTAAAACAAGGAAATTCAAAGACACTTTTCAATGTTAACTAACGCCACGGTATCGGATCTTAATATTGGCCAATAATATTTTAGTTGGTCCAGGTATTATATTACAGGGTAATAGTGTACACTTCTACAGGAAATAATTATAGGTCAATTAGGGGGCACACAGCGTGACCCTAAAGTTTACTATGTATGCCTATGTGAAATAAAGTGCTCTGAGAAGCTTAAAATGAAGAAATAAGACTTCTAAAATGCTTTAAAAATTCAAAGACATCTTTCAATGGTTAACTAACGCAAGGCGCGATATCAGACCTTAATATTGACCTATAATATTTTAGTTGGACCAGGTATTATATTACAGGGTAATAGTGTACCCTACCACGGGAATTAATTATATGTCAATTAGAGGGAACACAATGAGTTCCTGTATTTTACTATGTGTGCGTATGTAAAATATGTGTTCGGAAGAGCTTAAAATGAGGAAATTCGCCTTCTAAAACCCTTTAAAGATAGGAAGCGCGAAGTCCCTCTTCACTGTTAGCCCGATTTCAGACCTTAATATTGACCTATAATATTTTAATTGGACCAGGTATTATATTGCAGGGTAATAGTGTACCCTACCACAGGAAATAATTATAGGTGAAATAGGGGGTACACTATGTATATATTAAATAGTGCATTAAAACAAGGAAATTCGAAGACACTTTTCAATGCTAACAAACGGCACGATATCTGACCTTAAAAATGACTTAATTCACTATTGCTCAAAACGAGCAAATTCGCCTTCTAAAACCCTTTAAAGGTAGGAAGCGCGAAGTCACTTTTCAATGTTAACGTAAAGATCGATTTCAGATCTTAATATTGACCCATAATATTTAAATTGGACCCCATATTATATTACAGGGTGATAGTGTACCCTACCACAGGAAATAATTATAGGTGAATTAGGGGGTACACTATGTATATTTTAAATAGTGCATTAAAACAAGGAAATTCAAAGACACTTTTCAATGTTAACTAACGCCAAGGTATCGGATCTTAATATTGGCCTATAATATTTTAGTTGGTCCAGGTATTATATTACAGGGTAATAGTGTACACTTCTACAGGAAATAATTATAGGTCAATTAGGGGGCACACAGCGTGAACCTAAAGTTTTCTATGTATGCCTATGTGAAATAAAGTTTTCTGAGAAGCTTAAAATGAAGAAATAAGACTTCTAAAATGCTTTAAAAATTTAAAGACATCTTTCAATGGTTAACTAAAGCAAGGCGCGATATCAGACCTTAATATTGACCTATAATATTTTAGTTGGACCAGGTATTATATTACAGGGTAATAGTGTACCCTACCACGGGAAATAATTATATGTCAATAAGAGGGAACACAATGAGTTCCTGTATTTTACTATGCGTGCGTATCTAAAATAAGTGTTCTGAGAAGCTTAAAATGAGGAAATAAGCGTTCTAAAATGCTTTAAAAATTCAAAGACATTTTTCTATGTTAACTAACGGCACGGTATCGGACCTTAATATTGACCTATAATTTTTAAATTGGACCACGCATTATATTACAGGGTAATAGTGTTCCCTACCTCGGGAAATAATTATAGGTCTCTTAGGGGGTACGCAGCGTGACCCTAAAGTTTACTATGTATGCCTATGCGAAATAAAGTGTTCTGAGAAGCTTAAAATGAAGAAATAAGCGTTCTAAAATGCTTTAAAAATTCAAAGACATCTTTCAATGGTTAACTAACGCAAGGCGCAATATCAAACCTTAATATTGACCCATAATATTTAAATTGTACCAGATATTATATTACAGGGTAATAGTGTACCCTACCACAGGAAATAATTATAGGTCAATTAGGGGGAACACTATGTATATTTAAAATAGTGCATTAAAACAAGGAAATACGAAGACACTTTTCTATGTTAACTAACGGCCCGGTATCAGACCTTAATATTGACCTATAATTTTTAAATTGGACCACGTATTATATTACAGGGTTACTGTGTACCCTATTACAGGAAATAATTATAGGTCAATTAGGGGGTACACAGCGTGACCCTAAAGTTTACTATGTATGCCTATGCGAAATAAAGTGTTCTGAGAAGCTTAAAATGAGGAAATAAGCGTTCTAAAATGCTTTAAAAATTCAAAGATATTTTTCAATGTTGATACATAATATTTAAATTGGACCAGGTATTATTATATTACAGGGTAATAGTGAACCCTACCCTAGGAAATAATTATAGGTCAATTAGGGGGTACACTATGTGTATTTTAAATAGTGCATTAAAACAAGGAAATACGAAGACACTTTTCTATGCTAACTAACGGCACGGTATCGGACCTTAATATTGACCTATAATTTTTAAATTGGACCACGTACTATATAACAGGGTAATAGTGTACCCTACCACAGCAAATAATTATAGGTCAATTAGGGGGTACACAGCGTGACCCTAAAGTTTACTATGTATGCCTATGCGAAATAGAGTGTTCTGAGAAGCTTAAAATGAAGAAATAAGCGTTCTAAAATGCTTTAAAAATTCAGAGACATCTTTCAATGGTAAACTAACGCACGGCGCGATATCAGACCTTAATATGGAACCATAATATTTAAATTAGACCAGGTATTATATTACAGGGTACTAGTGTACCCTACCGCAGGAAATAATTATAGGTCAATTAGGGGGTACACTATGTATATTTTAAATAGTGCATTAAAACAAGGAAATTCGAAGACACTCTTCTATGTTAACTAACGGCACGGTATCGGACCTTAATATTGACCTATAATTTTTAAATTGGACCACGTATTATATTACAGGGTTGTAGTGTACTCAACCGCAGGAAATAATTATAGGTCAATTAGGGGGTACACAGAGTGACCCTAAAGTTTACTATGTATGCCTATGCGAAATAAAGTGTTCTGAGAAGCTTAAAATGAGGAAATAAGCGTTCTAAAATGCTTTAAAAATTCAAAGACATTTTTCTATGTTAACTAACGACACGGTATCGGACCTTAATATTGACCTATAATTTTTAAATTGGACCACGTATTATATTACAGGGTAATAGTGTACCCTACCGCAGGAAATAATTATAGGTCATTTAGTGGGTACACAGCGTGACCCTAAAATTTACTATGTATGCCTATTCGAAGTAGAGTGTTCTGAGAATCTTAAAATGAAGAAATAAGCGTTCTAAAATGCTTTAAAAATTCAAAGACTTCTTTCAATGGTTAAATAACGCAGAGCACGATATCAGACCTTAATATGGACCCCTAATATTTAAATTGAACCAGGTATTATATTACAGGGTAATAGTGTACCCTACCACAGGAAATAATTATAGGTCAATTAGGGGGTACACTATGTATATTTTAAATAGTGCATTAAAACAAGGAAATACGAAGACACTTTTCTATGTTAACTAACGGCCCGGTATCGGACCTTAATATTGACCTATAATTTTTAAATTGGACCACGTATTATATTACAGGGTTATAGTGTACCCTATTACAGGAAATAATTATAGGTCAATTAGGGGGTACACAGCGTGACCCTAAAGTTTACTATGTATGCCTATGCGAAATAAAGTGTTCTGAGAAGCTTAAAATGAGGAAATAAGCGTTCTAAAATGCTTTAAAAATTCAAAGATATTTTTCAATGTTAACTAACGGCACGGTATCGGACCTTAATATTGACCTATAATTTTTAAATTGGAAAACGCATTATATTACAGGGTAATAGTGTTACCTACCTCGGGAAATAATTATAGGTCTCTTTGGGGGTACGCAGCGTGACCCTAAAGTTTACTATGTATGCCTATGCGAAATAAAGTGTTCTGAGAAGCTTAAAATGAAGAAATAAGCGTTCTAAAATGCTTTAAAAATTCAAAGACATCTTTCAATGGTTAACTAACGCAAGGCGCAATATCAGACCTTAATATTGACCCATAATATTTAAATTGGACAAGGTATTATATTACAGGGTAATAGTGAACACTACCCTAGGAAATAATTATAGGTCAATTAGGGGGTACACTATGTGTATTTTAAATAGTGCATTAAAACAAGGAAATACGAAGACACTTTTCTATGCTAACTAACGGCACGGTATCGGACCTTAATATTGACCTATAATTTTTAAATTGGGCCACGTATTATATTACAGGATGATAGTGTACCCTACCACAGAAAATAATTATAGGTCAATTAGGGGGTACACAGCGTGACCCTAAAGTTTACTATGTAGGCCTATGCGAAATAAAGTGTTCTGAGAAGCTTAAAATGAAGAAATAAGACTTCTAAAATGCTTTAAAAATTCAAAGACATCTTTCAATGGTTAACTAACGCAAGGCGCGATATCAGAACTTAATATTGACCTATAATATTTTAGTTGAACCAGGTATTATATTACAGGGTAATAGTGTACCCTACCACGGGAAATAATTATATGTCAATTAGAGGGAACACAATGAGTTCCTGTATTTTACTATGTGTGCGTATCTAAAATAAGTGTTCGGAAGAGCTTAAAATGAGGAAATTCGCCTTCTAAAACCCTTTAAAGATATGAAGCGCGAAGTCCCTCTTCACTGTTAGCCCGATTTCGGACCTTAATATTGACCTATAATATTTTAATTGGACCAGGTATTATATTGCAGGGTAATAGTGTACCCTAAAACAGGAAATAATTATAGGTGAATTAGGGGGTACACTATGTATATTTTAAATAGTGCATTAAAACAAGGAAATTCGAAGACACTTTTCAATGTTAACTAACGCCACGGTATCGGATCTTAATATTGGCCTATAATATTTTAGTTGGTCCAGGTATTATATTACAGGGTAATAGTGTACACTTCTACAGAAAATAATTATAGGTCAATTATGGGACACACAGCGTGACCCTAAAGTTTACTATGTATGCCTATGTGAAATAAAGTGTTCTGAGAAGCTTAAAATGAAGAAATAAGACTTCTAAAATGCTTTAAAAATTCAAAGACATCTTTTAATGGTTAACTAACGCAAGGCGCGATATCAGATCTTAATATTGACCTATAATATTTTTGTTGGACCAGGTATTATATTGCAGGGTAATAGTGTACCCTTCCACGGGAAATAATTATATGTCAATTAGAGGGAACACAATGAGTTCTTTTATTTTACTATGTGTGCGTATCTAAAATAAGTGTTCGGAAGAGCTTAAAATGAGGAAATTCGCCTTCTAAAACCCTTTAAAGATTGGAAGCGCGAAGTCCCTCTTCACTGTTAGCCCGATTTCGGACCTTAATATTGACCTATAATATTTTAATTGGACCAGGTATTATATTGCAGGGTAATAGTGTACCCTACCACAGGAAATAATTATAGGTGAATTAGGGGGTACACTATGTATATTTTAAATAGTGCATTAAAACAAGGAAATTCGAAGACACTTTTCAATGCTAACAAACGGCACGATATCTGACCTTAAAAATGACTTAATTCACTATTGCTCAAAACGAGGAAATTCGCCTTTTAAAACCCTTTAAAGATAGGAAGCGCGAAGTCACTTTTCAATGTTAACTAACGCCACGGTATCGGATCTTAATATTGGCCTATAATATTTTAGTTGGTCCAGGTATTATATTACAGGGTAATAGTGTACACTTCTACAGGAAATAATGATAGGTCAATTAGGGGGCACACAGCGTGACCCTAAAGTTTACTATGTATGCCTATGTGAAATAAAGTGTTCTGAGAAGCTTAAAATGAAGAAATAAGACTTCTAAAATGCTTTAAAAATTCAAATACATCTTTCAATGGTTAACTAACCCAAGGCGCGATATCAGACCTTAATATTGACCTATAATATTTTAGTTGGACCAGGTATTATATTACAGGATAATAGTGTACCCTACCACGGGAAATAATTATATGTCAATTAGAGGGAACACAATGAGTTCCTTTATTTTACTATGTGTGCGTATCTAAAATAAGTGTTCGGAAGAGCTTAAAATGAGGAAATTCGCCTTCTAAAACCCTTTAAAGATTGGAAGCGCGAAGTCCCTCTTCACTGTTAGCCCGATTTCGGACCTTAATATTGACCTATAATATTTTAATTGGACGAGGTATTATATTGCAGGGTAATAGTGTACCCTACCACAGGAAATAATTATAGGTGAATTAGGGGGTACACTATGTATATTTTAAATAGTGCATTAAAACAAGGAAATTCGAAGACACTTTTCAATGCTAACAAACGGCACGATATCTGACCTTAAAAATGACTTAATTCACTATTGCTCAAAACGAGGAAATTCGCCTTCTAAAACCCTTTAAAGATAGGAAGCGCGAAGTCACTTTTCAATGTTAACGTAAAGATCGATTTCAGATCTTAATATTGACCCATAATATTTAAATTGGTCCACATATTATATTACAGTGTGATAGTGTACCCTACCACAGGAAATAATTATAGGTGAATTACGGGGTACACTATGTATATTTTAAATAGTGCATTAAAACAAGGAAATTCAAAGACACTTTTCAATGTTAACTAACGCCACGGTATCGGATCTTAATATTGGCCTATAATATTTTAGTTGGTCCAGGTATTATATTACAGGGTAATAGTGTACACTTCTACAGGAAATAATTATAGGTCAATTAGGGGGCACACAGCGTGACCCTAAAGTTTACTATGTATGCCTATGTGAAATAAAGTGTTCTGAGAAGCTTAAAATGAAGAAATAAGACTTCTAAAATGCTTTAAAAATGCAAAGACATCTTTCAATGGTTAACTAACCCAAGGCGCGATATCAGACCTTAATATTGACCTATAATATTTTAGTTTTACCAGGTATTATATTACAGGGTAATAGTGTACCCTACCACGGGAAATAATTATATGTCAATTAGAGGGAACACAATGAGTTCCTTTATTTTACTATGTGTGCGTATCTAAAATAAGTGTTCGGAAGAGCTTAAAATGAGGAAATTCGCCTTCTAAAACCCTTTAAAGATTGGAAGCGCGAAGTCCCTCTTCACCGTTAGCCCGATTTCGGACCTTAATATTGACCTATAATATTTTAATTGGACCAGGTATTATATTGCAGGGTAATAGTGTACCCTACCACGGGAAATAATTATAGGTGAATTAGGGGGTGCACTATGTATATTTTAAATAGTGCATTAAAACAAGGAAATTCGAAGACACTTTTCAATGCTAACAAACGGCACGATATCTGACCTTAAAAATGACTTAATTCACTATTGCTCAAGACGAGGAAATTCGCCTTCTAAAACCCTTTAAAGATAGGAAGCGCGAAGTCACTTTTCAATGTTAACGTAAAGACCGATTTTAGATCTTAATATTGACCCATAATATTTAAATTGGTCCACATATTATATTACAGGGTGATAGTGTACCCTACCACAGGAAATAATTATAGGAGAATTAGGGGGTACACTATGTATATTTTAAATAGTGCATTAAAACAAGGAAATTCAAAGACACTTTTCAATGTTAACTAACGCCACGGTATCGGATCTTAATATTGGCCAATAATATTTTAGTTGGACCAGGTATTATATTACAGGGTAATAGTGTACACTTCTACAGGAAATAATTATAGGTCAATTAGGGGGCACACAGCGTGACCCTAAAGTTTACTATGTATGCCTATGTGAAAAAAAGTGCTCTGAGAAGCTTAAAATGAAGAAATAAGACTTCTAAAATGCTTTAAAAATTCAAAGACATCTTTCAATGGTTAACTAACGCAAGGCGCGATATCAGACCTTAATATTGACCTATAATATTTTAGTTGGACCAGGTATTATATTACAGGGTAATAGTGTACCCTACCACGGGAATTAATTATATGTCAATTAGAGGGAACACAATGAGTTCCTGTATTTTACTATGTGTGCGTATGTAAAAAAAGTGTTCGGAAGAGCTTAAAATGAGGAAATTCGCCTTCTAAAACCCTTTAAAGATAGGAAGCGCGAAGTCCCTCTTCACTGTTAGCCCGATTTCGGACCTTAATATTGACCTATAATATTTTAATTGGACCAGTTATTATATTGCAGGGTAATAGTGTACCCTACCACAGGAAATAATTATAGGTGAATTAGGGGGTACACTATGTATATATTAAATAGTGCATTAAAACAAGGAAATTCAAAGACACTTTTCAATGCTAACAAACGGCACGATATCTGACCTTAAAAATGACTTAATTCACTATTGCTCAAAACGAGGAAATTCGCTTTCTAAAACCCTTTAAAGATAGGAAGCGCGAAGTCACTTTTCAATGTTAACGTAAAGATCGATTTCAGATCTTAATATTGACCCATAATATTTAAATTGGACCACATATTATATTACAGGGTGATAGTGTACCCTACCACAGGAAATAATTATAGGTGAATTAGGGGGTACACTATGTATATTTTAAATAGTGCATTAAAACAAGGAAATTCAAAGACACTTTTCAATGTTAACTAACGCCAAGGTATCGGATCTTAATATTGGCCTATAATATTTTAGTTGGTCCAGGTATTATATTACAGGGTAATAGTGTACACTTCTACAGGAAATAATTATAGGTCAATTAGGGGGCACACAGCGTGACCCTAAAGTTTTCTATGTATGCCTATGTGAAATAAAGTGTTCTGAGAAGCTTAAAATGAAGAAATAAGACTTCTAAAATGCTTTAAAAATTTAAAGACATCTTTCAATGGTTAACTAAAGCAAGGCGCGATATCAGACCTTAATATTGACCTATAATATTTTAGTTGGACCAGGTATTATATTACAGGGTAATAGTGTACCCTACCACGGGAAATAATTATATGTCAATAAGAGGGAACACAATGAGTTCCTGTATTTTACTATGTGTGCGTATCTAAAATAAGTGTTCTGAGAAGCTTAAAATGAGGAAATAAGCGTTCTAAAATGCTTTAAAAATTCAAAGACATTTTTCTATGTTAACTAACGGCACGGTATCGGACCTTAATATTGACCTATAATTTTTAAATTGGACCACGCATTATATTACAGGGTAATAGTGTTCTCTACCTCGGGAAATAATTATAGGTCTCTTAGGGGGTACGCAGCGTGACCCTAAAGTTTACTATGTATGCCTATGCGAAATAAAGTTTTCTGAGAAGCTTAAAATGAAGAAATAAGCGTTCTAAAATGCTTTAAAAATTCAAAGACATCTTTCAATGGTTAACTAACGCAAGGCGCAATATCAAACCTTAATATTGACCCATAATATTTAAATTGTACCAGATATTATATTACAGGGTAATAGTGTACCCTACCACAGGAAATAATTATAGGTCAATTAGGGGGTACACTATGTATATTTAAAATAGTGCATTAAAGCAAGGAAATACGAAGACACTTTTCTATGTTAACTAACGGCCCGGTATCGGACCTTAATATTGACCTATAATTTTTAAATTGGACCACGTATTATATTACAGGGTTATAGTGTACCCTATTACAGGAAATAATTATAGGTCAATTAGGGGGTACACAGCGTGACCCTGAAGTTTACTATGTATGCCTATGCGAAATAAAGTGTTCTGAGAAGCTTAAAATGAGGAAATAAGCGTTCTAAAATGCTTTAAAAATTCAAAGATATTTTTCAATGTTAACTAACGGCACGGTATCGGAACTTAATATTGACCTATAATTTTTAAATTGGACCACGTATTATATTACAGGGTAATAGTGTACCCTACCACAGGAAATAATTATAGGTGAATTAGGGGGTACACTATGTATATTTTAAATAGTGCATTAAAACAAGGAAATTCAAAGACACTTTTCAATGTTAACTAACGCCACGGTATCGGATTTTAATATTGGCCTATAATATTTTAGTTGGTCCAGGTATTATATTACAGGGTAATAGTGTACACTTCTACAGGAAATAATTATAGGTCAATTAGGGGGCACACAGCGTGACCCTAAAGTTTACTATGTATGCCTATGTGAAATAAAGTGCTCTGAGAAACTTAAAATGAAGAAATAAGACTTCTAAAATGCTTTAAAAATTCAAAGACATCTTTCAATGGTTAACTAACGCAAGGCGCGATATCAGACCTTAATATTGACCTATAATATTTTAGTTGGACCAGGTATTATATTGCAGGGTAATAGTGTACCCTAACACGGGAAATAATTATATGTCAATTAGAGGGAACACAATGAGTTCCTGTATTTTACTATGTGTGCGTATCTAAAATAAGTGTCCGGAAGAGCTTAAAATGAGGAAATTCGCCTTCTAAAACCCTTTAAAGAATGGAAGCGCGAAGTCCCTCTTCACTGTTAGCCCGATTTCGGACCTTAATAATGACCTATAATATTTTGATTGGACCAGGTGTTATATTGCAGGTTAATAGTGTACCCTACCAGAGGAAATAATTATAGGTGAATTAGGGGGTACACTATGTATATTTTAAATAGTGCATTAAAACAGGGAAATTCGAAGACACTTTTCAATGCTAACAAACGGCACGATATCTGACCTTAGAAATGACTTAATTCACTATTGATCAAAACGCGGAAATTCGCCTTCTGAAACCCTTTAAAGATAGGAAGCGCGAAGTCACTTTTCAATGTTAACGTAAAGATCGATTTCAGATCGTAATATTGACCCAATAATAACCAATGTCAATAAGAGGGAACACAATGAGTTCCTGTATCTTACTATGTGTGCGTATCTAAAATAAGTGTTCTGAGAAGCTTAAAATGAGGAAATAAGCGTTCTAAAATGCTTTAAAAATTCAAAGACATTTTTCTATGTTAACTAACGGCACGGTATCGGACCTTAATATTGACCTATAATTTTTAAATTGGACCACGCATTATATTACAGGGTAATAGTGTTCCCTACCTCGGGAAATAATTATAGGTCTCTTAGGGGGTACGCAGCGTGACCCTAAAGTTTACTATGTATGCCTATGCGAAATAAAGTGTTCTGAAAAGCTTAAAATGAAGAAATAAGCGTTCTAAAATGCTTTAAAAATTCAAAGACATCTTTCAATGGTTAACTAACGCAAGGCGCAATATCAAACCTTAATATTGACCCATAATATTTAAATTGTACCTGATATTATATTACAGGGTAATAGTGTACCCTACCACAGGAAATAATTATAGGTCAATTAGGGGGTACACTATGTATATTTTAAATAGTGCATTAAAACAAGGAAATACGAAGACACTTTTCTATGTTAACTAACGGCCCGGTATCGGACCTTAATATTGACCTATAATTTTTAAATTGGACCACGTATTATATTACAGGGTTATAGTGTACCCTATTACAGGAAATAATTATAGGTCAATTAGGGGGTACACAGCGTGACCCTAAAGTTTACTATGTATGCCTATGCGAAATAAAGTGTTCTGAGAAGCTTAAAATGAGGAAATAAGCGTTCTAAAATGCTTTAAAAATTCAAAGATATTTTTCAATGTTAACTAACGGCACGGTATCGGACCTTAATATTGACCTATAATTTTTAAATTGGAAAACGCATTATATTACAGGGTAATAGTGTTACCTACCTCGGGAAATAATTATAGGTCTCTTTGGGGGTACGCAGCGTGACCCTAAATTTTACTATGTATGCCTATGCGAAATAAAGTGTTCTGAGAAGCTTAAAATGAAGAAATAAGCGTTCTAAAATGCTTTAAAAATTCAAAGACATCTTTCAATGGTTAACTAACGCAAGGCGCAATATCAAACCTTAATATTGACCCATAATATTTAAATTGTTCCAGATATTATATTACAGGGTAATAGTGTACCCTACCACAGGAAATAATTATAGGTCAATTAGGGGGTACACTATGTGTATTTAAAATAGTGCATTAAAACAAGGAAATACGAAGACACTTTTCTATGTTAACTAACGGCCCGGTATCGGACCTTAATATTGACCTATAATTTTTAAATTGGACCACGTATTATATTACAGGGTTATAGTGTACCCTATTACAGGAAATAATTATAGGTCAATTAGGGGGTACACAGCGTGACCCTAAAGTTTACTATGTATGCCTATGCGAAATAAAGTGTTCAGAGAAGCTTAAAATGAAGAAATAAGCGTTCTAAAATGCATTAAAAATTCAAAGACATCTTTCAATGGTTAACTAACGCAACGCGCAATATCAGACCTTAATATTGACCCATAATATTTAAATTGGACCAGGTATTATATTACAGGGTAATAGTGTACCCTACCAATGGAAATAATTATAGGTCAATTAGGAGGTACACTATGTATATTTTAAATAGTGCATTAAAACAAGGAAATACGAAGACACTTTTCTATGTTAACTAACGGCACGGTATCGGACCTTAATATTGACCTATAATTTTTAAATTGTACCACGCATTATATTACAGGGTAATAGTGTACCCTACCTCTGGAAATAATTATAGGTCAATTAGGGGGTACACAGCGTGACCCTAAAGTTTACTATGTATGCGTATGCGAAATAAAGTGTTCTCAGAAGCTTAAAATGAAGAAATAAGCGTTCTAAAATGCTTTAAAAATTCAAAGACATCTTTCAATGGTTAACTAACGCAAGGCGCAATATCAGACCTTAATATTGACCCATAATATTTAAATTGGACCAGGTATTATATTACAGGGTAATAGTGTACCCAACCACAGGAAATAATTATAGGTCAATTAGGGGGTACACAGCGTGTCCCTAAAGTTTACTATGTATGCCTATGCGAAATAAAGTGTTCTGAGAAGCTTAAAATGAGGAAATAAGCGTTCTAAAAGGCTTTAAAAATTCAAAGACATTTTTCTATGTTTACTAACGGCACGGTATCGGACCTTAATATTGACCTATAATTTTTAAATTGGACCACGTATTATATTGCAGGGTAATAGTGTACCCTACCACAGGAAATAATTATAGGTCATTTAGGGGTTACACAGCGTGACCCTAAATTTTATTATGTATGCCTATGCGAAATAGAGTGTTCTGAGATGCTTAAAATGAAGAAATAAGCGTTCTAAAATGCTTTAAAAATTCAAAGACATCTTTCAATGGTTAACTAACGCAAGGCGCAATGTCAAACCTTAATATTGACCCATAATATTTAAATTGTACCAGATATTATATTACAGGGTAATAGTGTACCCTACCACAGGAAATAATTATAGGTCAATTAGGGGGTACACTATGTATATTTAAAATAGTGCATTAAAACAAGGAAATACGAAGACACTTTTCTCTGTTAACTAACGGCCCGGTATCGGACCTTAATATTGACCTATAATTTTTAAATTGGACCACGTATTATATTGCAGGGTTATAGTGTACCCTATTACAGGAAATAATTATAGGTCAATTAGGGGGTACACAGCGTGACCCTAAAGTTTACTATGTATGCCTATGCGAAAAAAAGTGTTCTGAGAAGCTTAAAATGAGGAAATAAGCGTTCTAAAAGGCTTTAAAAATTCAAAGACATTTTTCTATGTTTACTAACGGCACGGTATCGGACCTTAATATTGACCTATAATTTTTAAATTGGACCACGTATTATATTGCAGGGTAATAGTGTACCCTACCACAGGAAATAATTATAGGTCATTTAGGGGTTACACAGAGTGACCCTAAATTTTATTATGTATGCCTATGCGAAATAGAGTGTTCTGAGATGCTTAAAATGAAGAAATAAGCGTTCTAAAATGCTTTAAAAATTCAAAGACATCTTTCAATGGTTAACTAACGCAAGGCGCAATGTCAAACCTTAATATTGACCCATAATATTTAAATTGTACCAGATATTATATTACAGGGTAATAGTGTACCCTACCACAGGAAATAATTATCGGTCAATTAGGGGGTACACTATGTATATTTAAAATAGTGCATTAAAACAAGGAAATACGAAGACACTTTTCTATGTTAACTAACGGCCCGGTATCGGACCTTAATATTGATCTATAATTTTTAAATTGGACCACGTATTATATTACAGGGTAATAGTGTACCCTACCACAAGAAATAATTATAGGTGAATTAGGGGGTACACTATGTATATTTTAAATAGTGCATTAAAACAAGGAAATTCGAAGACACTTTTCAATGCTAACAAACGGCACGATATCTGACCTTAAAAATGACTTAATTCACTATTGCTCAAAACGAGGAAATTCGCCTTTTAAAACCCTTTAAAGATAGGAAGCGCGAAGTCACTTTTCAATGTTAACGTAAAGATCGATTTCAGATCTTAATATTGACCCATAATATTTAAATTGGTCCACATATTATATTACAGGGTGATAGTGTACCCTACCACAGGAAATAATTATAGGTGAATTAGGGGGTACACTATGTATATTTTAAATAGTGCATTAAAACAAGGAAATTCAAAGACACTTTTCAATGTTAACTAACGCCACGGTATCGGATCTTAATATTGGACTATAATATTTTAGTTGGTCCAGGTATTATATTACAGGGTATTAGTGTACACTTCTACAGGAAATAATTATAGGTCAATTAGGGGGCACACAGCGTGACCCTAAAGTTTACTATGTATGCCTATGTGAAATAAAGTGCTCTGAGAAGCTTAAAATGAAGAAATAAGACTTCTAAAATGCTTTAAAAATTCAAAGACATCTTTCAATGGTTAACTAACGCAAGGCGCGATATCAGACCTTAATATTGACCTATAATATTTTAGTTGGACCAGGTATTATATTGCAGGGTAATAGTGTACCCTACCACGGGAAATAATTATATGTCAATTAGAGGGAACACAATGAGTTCCTGTATTTTACTATGTGTGCGTATCTAAAATAAGTGTCCGGAACAGCTTAAAATGAGGAAATTCGCCTTCTAAAACCCTTTAAAGAATGGAAGCGCGAAGTCCCTCTTAACTGTTAGCCCGATTTCGGACCTTAATATTGACCTATAATATTTTAATTGGACCAGGTGTTATATTGCAGGTTAATAGTTTACCCTACCAGAGGAAATAATTATAGGTGAATTAGGGGGTACACTATGTATATTTTAAATAGTGCATTAAAACAAGGAAATTCGAAGACACTTTTCAATGCTAACAAACGGCACGATATCTGACCTTAAAAATGACTTAATTCACTATTGATCAAAACGCGGAAATTCGCCTTCTAAAACCCTTTAAAGATAGGAAGCGCGAAGTCACTTTTCAATGTTAACGTAAAGATCGATTTCAGATCTTAATATTGACCCATAATATTTAAATTGGAAAACATATTATATTACAGGGTAATAGTGTACACTTCTACAGGAAATGATTATAGGTCAATTAGGGGGCACACAGCGTGACTCTAAAGTTTACTATGTATGCCTCTGTGAAATAAAGTGTTCTGAGAAGCTTAAAATGAAGAAATAAGACTTCTGAAATGCTTTAAAAATTCAAAGACATCTTTCAATGGTTAACTAACGCAAGGCGCGATATCAGACCTTAATATTGACCTATAATATTTTAGTTGGACCAGGTATTATATTACAGGGTAATAGTGTACCCTACCACGGGAAATAATTATATGTCAATAAGAGGGAACACAATGAGTTCCTGTATTTTACTATGTGTGCGTATCTAAAATAAGTGTTCTGAGAAGCTTAAAATGAGGAAATAAGCGTTCTAAAATGCTTTAAAAATTGAAAAACATTTTTCTATGTTAACTAACGGCACGGTATCGGACCTTAATATTGACCTATAATTTTTAAATTGGACCACGCATTATATTACAGGGTAATAGTGTTCCCTACCTCGGGAAATAATTATAGGTCTCTTAGGGGGTACGCAGCGTGACCCTAAAGTTTATTATGTATGCCTATGCGAAATAAAGTGTTCTGAGAAGCTTAAAATGAAGAAATAAGCGTTCTAAAATGCTTTAAAAATTCAAAGACATCTTTCAATGGTTAACTAACGCAAGGCGCAATATCAAACCTTAATATTGACCCATAATATTTAAATTGTACCAGATATTATATTACAGGGTAATAGTGTACCCTACCACAGGAAATAATTATAGGTCAATTAGGGGGTACACTATGTATATTTTAAATAGTGCATTAAAACAAGGAAATACGAAGACACTTTTCTATGTTAACTAACGGCCCGGTATCGGACCTTAATATTGACCTATAATTTTTAAATTGAACCACGTATTATATTACACGGTTATAGTGTACCCTATTACAGGAAATAATTATAGGTCAATTAGGGGGTACACAGCGTGACCCTAAAGTTTACTATGTATGCGTATGCGAAATAAAGTGTTCTGTGAAGCTTAAAATGAAGAAATAAGCCTTCTAAAATGCTTTAAAAATTCAAAGACATCTTTCAATGGTTAACTAACGCAAGGCGCAATATCAGACCTTAATATTGACCCATAATATTTAAATTGGACAAGGTATTATATTACAGGGTAATAGTGTACCCTACCACAGGAAATAATTATAGGTCAATTAGGGGGTACACTATGTATATTTTAAATAGTGCTTTAAAACAAGGAAATTCGAAGACACTTTTCTATGTTAACTAACGGCACGGTATCGGACCTTAATATTGACCTATAATTTTTAAATTAGACCACGTATTATATTACAGGGTTATAGTGTACCCTACAACAGGAAATAATTATAGATCAATTAGGGGGTACACAGCGAGACCCTAAAGTTTACTATGTATGCCTATGCGAAATAAAGTGTTCTGAGAAGCTTAAAATGAGGAAATAAGCGTTCTAAAATGCTTTAAAAATTCAAAGACATTTTTCTATGTTTACTAACGGCACGGTATCGGACCTTAATATTGACCTATAATTTTTAAATTGGACCACGTATTATATTACAGGGTAATAGTGTACCCTACCACAGGAAATAATTATAGGTCATTTAGGGGTTACACAGCGTGACCCTAAATTTTATTATGTATGCCTATGCGAAATAGAGTGTTCTGAGATGCTTAAAATGAAGAAATAAGCGTTCTAAAATGCTTTAAAAATTCAAAGACTCTTTTCAATGGTTAAATAACGCAGAGCACGATATCAGACCTTAATATGGACCCATAATATTTAAATTGAACCAGGTATTATATTACAATGTAATAGTGTACCCTACCACAGGAAATAGTTATAGGTCAATTAGGGGGTACACAATGTATATTTTAAATAGTGCATTAAAACAAGGAAATACGAAGACATTTTTCTATGTTAACTAACGGCACGGTATCGGACCTTAATATTGTCCTATAATTTTTAAATTGGACCACGTATTATATTACAGGGTTATAGTGTACCCTACAACAGGAAATAATTATAGGTCTCTTAGGGGGTACGCAGCGTGACCCTAAAGTTTACTATGTATGCCTATGCGAAATAAAGTGTTCTGAGAAGCTTAAAATGAAGAAATAAGCGTTCTAAAATTCTTTAAAAATTCAAAGACATCTTTCAATGGTTAACTAACGCAAGGCGCAATATCAAACCTTAATATTGACCCATAATATTTAAATTGTACCAGATATTATATTACAGGGTAATAGTGTACCCTACCACAGGAAATAATTATAGGTCAATTAGGGGGTACACTATGTATATTTTAAATAGTGCATTAAAACAAGGAAATACGAAGACACTTTTCTATGTTAACTAACGGCCCGGTATCGGACCTTAATATTGACCTATAATTTTTAAATTGGACCACGTATTATATTACAGGGTTATAGTGTACCCTATTACAGGAAATAATTATAGGTCAATTAGGGGGTACACAGCGTGACCCTAAAGTTTACTATGTATGCCTATGCGAAATAAAGTGTTCTGAGAAGCTTAAAATGAGGAAATAAGCGTTCTAAAATGCTTTAAAAATTCAAAGACATTTTTCTATATTTACTAACGGCACGGTATCGGACCTTAATATTGACCTATAATTTTTAAATTGGACCACGTATTATATTACAGGGTAATAGTGTACCCTACCACAGGAAATAATTATAGGTCATTTAAGGGTTACACAGCGTGACCCTAAATTTTATTATGTATGCCTATGCGAAATAGAGTGTTCTGAAATGCTTAAAATGAAGAAATAAGCGTTCTAAAATGCTTTAAAAATTCAAAGACTCTTTTCAATGGTTAAATAACGCAGAGCACGATATCAGACCTTAATATGGACCCATAATATTTAAATTGAACCAGGTATTATATTACAGGGTAATAGTGTACCCTACCACAGGAAATAATTATAGGTCAATTAGGGGGTACACAATGTATATTTTAAATAGTGCATTAAAACAAGGAAATACGAAGACATTTTTTTATGTTAATTAACGGCACGGTATCGGACCTTAATATTGTCCTATAATTTT
This sequence comes from Parasteatoda tepidariorum, assembly GCF_982258835.1. Lineage (NCBI taxonomy): Eukaryota > Metazoa > Arthropoda > Arachnida > Araneae > Theridiidae > Parasteatoda > Parasteatoda tepidariorum. The sequence continues at coordinate 120,717,489 of NC_141756.1, read as the reverse complement.
TAAATTGGACCACGTATTATATTACAGGGTTATAGTGTACCCTACAACAGGAAATAATTATAGATCAATTAGGGGGTACACAGCGTGACCCTAAAGTTTACTATGTTTGCCTATGCGAAATAAAGTGTTCTGAGAAGCTTAAAATGAAGAAATAAGCGTTCTAAAATGCTTTAAAAATTCAAAGACATCTTTCAATGGTTAACTAACGCAAGGCGCAATATCAGACCTTAATATTGACCCATAATATTTAAATTGGACCAGGTATTATATTACAGGGTAATAGTGAACCCTACCCTAGGAAATAATTATAGGTCAATTAGGGGGTACACTATGTGTATTTTAAATAGTGCATTAAAACAAGGAAATACGAAGACACTTTTCTATGCTAACTAACGGCACGGTATCGGACCTTAATATTGACCTATAAATTTTAAATTGGACCACGTGCTATATAACAGGGTAATAGTGTACCCTACCACAGGAAATAATTATAGGTCAATTAGGGGGTACACAGCGTGACCCTAAAGTTTACTATGTATGCCTATGCGAAATAGAGTGTTCTGAGAAGCTTAAAATAAAGAAATAAGCGTTCTAAAATGCTTTAAAAATTCAAAGACATCTTTCAATGGTAAACTAACGCAAGGCGCGATATCAGACCTTAATATGGAACCATAATATTTAAATTAGACCAGGTATTATATTACAGGGTACTAGTGTACCCTACCACAGGAAATAATTATAGGTCAATTAGGGGGTACACAGCGTGACCCTAAAGTTTACTATGTTTGCCTATGCGAAATAAAGTGTTCTGAGAAGCTTAAAATGAAGAAATAAGCGTTCTAAAATGCTTTAATAATTCAAAGACATTTTTCTATGTTTACTAACGGCACGGTATCGGACCTTAATATTGACCTATAATTTTTAAATTGGACCACGTATTATATTACAGGGTAATAGTGTACCCTACCACAGGAAATAATTATAGGTCATTTAGGGGTTACACAGCGTGACCCTAAATTTTATTATGTATGCCTTTGCGAAATAGAGTGTTCTGAGATGCTTAAAATGAAGAAATAAGCGTTCTAACATGCTTTAAAAATTCAAAGACTCTTTTCAATGGTTAAATAACGCAGAGCACGATTTCGGACCTTAATATTGACCTATAATATTTTAATTGGACCAGGTTTTATATTGCAGGGTAATAGTGTACCCTACCACAGGAAATAATTATAGGTGAATTAGGGGGTACACTATGTATATTTTAAATAGTGCATTAAAACAAGGAAATTCGAAGACACTTTTCAATGCTAACAAACGGCACGATATCTGACCTTAAAAATGACTTAATTCACTATTGCTCAAAACGAGGAAATTCGCTTTCTAAAACCCTTTAAAGATAGGAAGCGCGAAGTCACTTTTCAATGTTAACGTAAAGATCGATTTCAGATCTTAATATTGACCCATAATATTTAAATTGGACCACATATTATATTACAGGGTGATAGTGTACCCTACCACAGGAAATAAGTATAGGTGAATTAGGGGGTACACTATGTATATTTTAAATAGTGCTTTAAAACAAGGAAATTCGAAGACACTTTTCAATGCTAACATACGCCACGGTATCGGATCTTAATATTGGCCTATAATATTTTAGTTGGACCAGGTATTATATTACAGGGTAATAGTGTACCCTACCACGGGAAATAATTATATGTCAATTAGAGGGAACACAATGAGTTCCTGTATTTTACTATGTGTGCGTATCTAAAATAAGTGTTCGGAAGAGCTTAAAATGAGGAAATTCGTCTTCTAAAACCCTTTAAAGATAGGAAGCGCGAAGTCCCTCTTCACTGTTAGTCCGATATCGGACCTTAATATTGACCTATAATATTTTAATTGGACCAGGTATTATATTGCAGGGTAATAGTGTACCCTACCACAGGAAATAATTATAGGTGAATTAGGGGGTACACTATGTATATTTTAAATAGTGCATTAAAACAAGGAAATTCGAAGACACTTTTCAATGTTAACTAACGCCACGGTATCGGATCTTAATATTGGCCTATACTATTTTAGTTGGTCCAGGTATTATATTACAGGGTAATAGTGTACACTTCTGCAGGAAATAATTATAGGTTAATTAGGGGGCACACAGCGTGACCCTAAAGTTTACTATGTATGCCTATGTGAAATAAAGTGTTCTGAGAAGCTTAAAATGAAGAAATAAGACTTCTAAAATGCTTTAAAAATTCAAGGACATCTTTCAATATTACAAGGTAATAGTGTACACTTCTACAGGAAATAATTATAGGTCAATTAGGGGGAACACAGCGTGACCCTAAAGATTACTATGTATGCCTATGTGAAATAAAGTGTTCTGAGAAGCTTAAAATGAAGAAATAAGACTTCTAAAATGCTTTAAAAATTCAAAGACATCTTTCAATGGTTAACTCACGCAAGGCGCGATATCAGACCTTAATATTGACCGATAATATTTTAGTTGGGCCAGGTATTATATTACAGGGTAATAGTGTACCCTACCACGGGAAATAATTATATGTCAATTAGAGGGAACACAATGAGTTCCTGTATTTTACTATGTGTGCGTATCTAAAATAAGTGTTCGGAAGAGCTTAAAATGAGGAAATTCGCCTTCTAAAACCCTTTAAAGATAGGAAGCACGAAGTCTCTCTTCACTGTTAGCCCGATTTCGGACCTTAATATTGACCTATAATATTTTAATTGGACCAGGTATTATATTGCAGGGTAATAGTGCACCCTACCACAGGAAATAAGTATAGGTGAATTAGGGGGTACACTATGTATATTTTAAATAGTGCATTAAAGCAAGGAAATTCGAAGACACTTTTCAATGCTAACAAACGGCACGATATCTGACCTTAAAAATGACTTAATTCACTATTGCTCAAAACGAGGAAATTCGCCTTCTAAAACCCTTTAAAGATAGGAAGCGCGAAGTCACTTTTCATTGTTAACGTAAAGATCGATTACAGATCTTAATATTGACCCATAATATTTAAATTGGACCACATATTATATTACAGGGTGATAGTGTACCCTACCACAGGAAATAATTATAGGTGAATTAGGGGGCACACTATGTATATTTTAAATAGTGCTTTAAAACAAGGAAATTCGAAGACACTGTTCAATGCTAACATACGCCACGGTATCGGATCTTAATATTGGCCTATAATATTTTAGTTGGACCAGGTAATATATTGCACGGTAATAGTGTACCCTACCACGGGAAATAATTATATGTCAATTAGAGGGAACACAATGAGTTCCTGTATTTTACTATGTGTGCGTATCTAATATAAGTGTTCGGAAGAGCTTAAAATGAGGAAATTCGCCTTCTAAAACCCTTTAAAGATAGGAAGCGCGAAGTCTCTCTTCACTGTTAGCCCGATTTCGGACCTTAATATTGACCTATAATATTTTAATTGGACCAGGTATTATATTGCAGGGTAATAGTGTACCCTACCACAGGAAATAATTATAGGTGAATTAGGGGGTACACTATGTATATTTTAAATAGTGCATTAAAACAAGGAAATTCGAAGACACTTTTCAATGCTAACAAACGGCACGATATCTGACCTTAAAAATGACTTAATTCACTATTGCTCAAAACGAGGAAATTCGCTTTCTAAAACCCTTTAAAGATAGGAAGCGCGAAGTCACTTTTCAATGTTAACGTAAAGATCGATTTCAGATCTTAATATTGACCCATAATATTTAAATTGGACCACATATTATATTACAGGGTGATAGTGTACCCTACCACAGGAAATAAGTATAGGTGAATTAGGGGGTACACTATGTATATTTTAAATAGTGCTTTAAAACAAGGAAATTCGAAGACACTTTTCAATGCTAACATACGCCACGGTATCGGATCTTAATATTGGCCTATAATATTTTAGTTGGACCAGGTATTATATTACAGGGTAATAGTGTACCCTACCACGGGAAACAATTATATGTCAATTAGAGGGAACACAATGAGTTCCTGTATTTTACTATGTGTGCGTATCTAAAATAAGTGTTCGGAAGAGCTTAAAATGAGGAAATTCGCCTTCTAAAACCCTTTAAAGATAGGAAGCGCGAAGTCCCTCTTCACTGTTAGTCCGATATCGGACCTTAATATTGACCTATAATATTTTAATTGGACCAGGTATTATATTGCAGGGTAATAGTGTACCCTACCACAGGAAATAATTATAGGTGAATTAGGGGGTACACTATGTATATTTTAAATAGTGCATTAAAACAAGGAAATTCGAAGACACTTTTCAATGTTAACTAACGCCACGGTATCGGATCTTAATATTGGCCTATACTATTTTAGTTGGTCCAGGTATTATATTACAGGGTAATAGTGTACACTTCTGCAGGAAATAATTATAGGTTAATTAGGGGGCACACAGCGTGACCCTAAAGTTTACTAAGTATGCCTATGTGAAATAAAGTGTTCTGAGAAGCTTAAAATGAAGAAATAAGACTTCTAAAATGCTTTAAAAATTCAAGGACATCTTTCAATATTACAAGGTAATAGTGTACACTTCTACAGGAAATAATTATAGGTCAATTAGGGGGAACACAGCGTGACCCTAAAGTTTACTATGTATGCCTATGTGAAATAAAGTGTTCTGAGAAGCTTAAAATGAAGAAATAAGACTTCTAAAATGCTTTAAAAATTCAAAGACTTCTTTCAATGGTTAACTAACGCAAGGCGCGATATCAGACCTTAATATTGACCTATAATATTTTAGTTGGACCAGGTATTATATTACAGGGTAATAGTGTACCCTACCACGGGAAATAATTATTTGTCAATTAGAGGGAACACAATGAGTTCCTGTATTTTACTATGTGTGCGTATCTAAAATAAGTGTTCGGAAGAGCTTAAAATGAGAAAATTCGCCTTCTAAAACCCTTTAAAGATAGGAAGCGCGAAGTCCCTCTTCACTGTTAGCCCGATTTCGGACCTTAATATTGTCCTATAATATTTTAATTGGACTAGGTATTATATTGCAGGGTAATAGTATACCCTACCACAGGAAATAATTATAGGTGAATTAGGGAGTACACTATGTATATTTTAAATAGTGCATTAAAACAAGGAAATTCGAAGACACTTTTTAATGTTACTAACGCCACGGTATCGGATGTTAATATTGGCCTATAATATTTTAGTTGGTCCAGGTATTATATTACAGGGTAATAGTGTACACTTCTTCAGGAAATAATTATAGATCAATTAGGGGGCACACAGCGTGACCCTAAAGTTTACTATGTATGCCTATGTGAAATAAAGTGTTAAGAGAAGCTTAAAATGAAGAAATAAGACTTCTAATATGCTTTAAAAATTCAAAAACATCTTTCAATGTTTAACTAACGCAAGGCGCGATATCAGACCTTAATATTGACCTATAATATTTTAGTTGGACCAGGTATTATATTACAGGGTAATAGTGTACCCTACCATGGGAAATAATTATATGTCAATTAGGGGGAACACAATGAGTTCCTGTATTTTACTATGTGTGCATATCTAAAATAAGTGTTCGGAAGAGCTTAAAATGAGGAAATTCGCCTTCTAAAACCCTTTAAAGATAGGAGGCGCGAAGTCCCTCTTCACTGTTAGCCCGATTTCGGACCTTAATATTGACCTATAATATTTTAATTGGACCAGGTATTATATTGCAGGGTAATAGTGTACCCTACCACAGGAAATAATTATAGGTAAATTAGGGGGTACACAATGTATATTTTAAATAGTGCATTAAAACAAGGAAATTCGAAGACACTTTTCAATGTTAACTAACGCCACGGTATCGGATCTTAATATTGGCCTATAATATTTTAGTTGGTCCAGGTATTATATTACAGGGTAATAGTGTACACTTCTACAGGAAATAATTATAGGTCAATTAGGGTTCACACAGCGTGACCCTAAAGTTTACTATGTATGCCTATGTGAAATAAAGTGTTCTGAGAAGCTTAAAATGAAGAAATAAGACTTCTAAAATGCTTTAAAAATTCAAAGACATTTTTCAATGGTTAACTAACGCAAGGCGCGATATCCGACCTTAATATTGACCTATAATATTTTAGTTGGACCAGGTATTATATTACAGGGTAATAGTGTACCCTACCACGGGAAATAATTATATGTCAATTAGAGGGAACACAATGAGTTCCTGTATTTTACTATGTGTGCGTATCTAAAATAAGTGTTCGGAAGAGCTTAAAATGAGGAAATTCGCCTTCTAAAACCCTTTAAAGATAGGAAGCGCGAAGTCCCTCTTCACTGTTAGCCCGATTTCGGACCTTAATATTGACCTATAATATTTTAATTGGACCAGGTATTATATTGCAGGGTAATAGTGTACCCTACCACAGGAAATAATTATAGGTGAATTAGGGGGTACACTATGTATATTTTAAATAGTGCATTAAAACAAGGAAATTCGAAGACACTTTTCAATGCTAACAAACGGCACGATATCTGACCTTAAAAATGACTTAATTCACTATTGCTCAAAACGAGGAAATTCGCCTTCTAAAACCCTTTAAAGATAGAAAGCGCGAAGTCACTTTTCAATGTTAACGTAAAGATCGATTTCAGATCTTAATATTGACCCATAATATTTAAATTGGACCACATATTATATTACAGGGTGATAGTGTACCCTACCACAGGAAATAATTATAGGTGAATTAGGTGGTACACTATGCATATTTTAAATAGTGCATTAAAACAAGGAAATTCGAAGACACTTTTCAATGTTAACTAACTCCACGGTATCGGAGCTTAATATTGGCCTATAATATTTTAGTTGGTCCAGGTATTATATTACGGGTAATAGTGTACACTTCTACAGGAAATAATTATAGGTCAATTAGGGGGCACACAGCGTGACCCTAAAGTTTACTATGTATGCCTATGTGAAATAAAGTGTTCTGAGAAGCTTAAAATGAAGAAATAAGACTTCTAAAATGCTTTAAAAATTCAAAGACATCTTTCAATGGTTAACTAACGCAAGGCGCGATATCAGACCTTAATATTGACCTATAATATTTTAGTTGGATAAGGTATTTTATTACAGGGTAATAGTGTACCCTACCACGGGAAATAATTATATGTCAATTAGAGGGAACGCAATGAGTTCCTGTATTTTACTATGTGTGCGTATCTAAAATAAGTGTTCGGAAGAGCTTAAAATGAGGAAATTCGCCTTCTAAAACCCTTTAAAGATAGGAAGCGCGAAGTCCCTCTTCACTGTAAGCCCGATTTCGGAACTTAATATTGACCTATAATATTTTAATTGGACCAGGTATTATTTTGCAGGGTAATAGTGTACACTACTACAGGAAATAATTATAGGTCAATTAGGGGGCACACAGCGTGAGCCTAAAGTTTCCTATGTATGCCTATGTGAAAAAAAGTGTTCTGAGATGCTTAAAATGAAGAAATAAGACTTCTAAAATGCTTTAAAAATTCAAAGACCTCTTTCAATGGTTAACTAACGCAAGGCGCGATATCAGACCTTAATATTGACCTATAATATTTTAGTTGGACCAGGTATTATATTACAGGGTAATAGTGTACCCTACCACGGGAAATAATTATATGTCAATTAGAGGGAACACAATGAGTTCCTGTATTTTACTATATGTGCGTATCTAAAATAAGTGTTCGGAAGAGCTTAAAATGAGGAAATTCGCCTTCTAAAACCCTTTAAAGATAGGAAGCGCGAAGTCCCTCTTCACTGTTAGCCCGATTTCGGACCTTAATATTGACCTATAATATTTTAATTGGACCAGGTATTATATTGCAGGGTAATAGTGTACCCCACCACAGGAAATAATTATAGGTGAATTAGGGGGTACACTATGTATATTTTAAGTAGTGCATTAAAACAAGGAAATTCGAAGACACTTTTCAATGCTAACAAACGGCACGATATCTGACCTTAAAAATGACTTAATTCACTATTGCTCAAAACGAGGAAATTCGCCTTCTAAAACCCTTTAAAGATAGGAAGCGCGAAGTCACTTTTCAATGTTAACGTAAAGATCGATTTCAGATCTTAATATTGACCCATAATATTTAGATTGGACCACATATTATATTACAGGGTGATAGTGTACCCTACCACAGGAAATAATTATAGGTGAATTAGAGGGTACACTATGTATATTTTAAATAGTGCATTAAAACAAGGAAATTCGAAGACACTTTTCAATGCTAACAAACGCCACGGTATCGGATCTTAATATTGGCCTATAATATTTTAGTTGGTCCAGGTATTATATTACAGGGTAATAGTGTACACTTCTACAGGAAATAATTATAGGTCAATTAGGGGGCACACAGCGTGACCCTAAAGTTTACTATGTATGCCTATGTGAAATAAAGTGTTCTGAGAAGCTTAAAATGAAGAAATAAGACTTCTAAAATGCTTTAAAAATTCAAAGACATCTTTGAATGGTTAACTACCGCAAGGCGCGATATCAGACCTTAATATTGACCTATAATAGTTTAGTTGGACCAGGTATTATATTACAGGGTAATAGTGTACCCTACCACGGGAAATAATTATATGTCAATTAGAGGGAACACAATGAGTTCCTGTATTTTACTATGTGTGCGTATCTAAAATAAGTGTTCGGAAGAGCTTAAAATGGGGAAATTCGCCTTCTAAAACCCTTTAAAGATAGGAACCGCGAAGTCCCTCTTCACTGTTAGCCCGATTTCGGACCTTAATATTGACCTATAATATTTTAATTGGACCAGGTATTATATATCAGGGTAATAGTGTACCCTACCACAGGAAATAATTATAGGTGAATTAGGGGGTACACTATGTATATTTTAAATAGTGCATTAAAACAAGGAAATTCGAAGACACTTTTCAATGCTATCAAACGGCACGATATCTGAACTTAAAAATGACATAATTCACAATTGCTCAAAACGAAGAAATTCGCCTTCTAAAACACTTTAAAGATAGGAAGCGCGAAGTCACTTTTCAATGTTAACGTAGAGATCGATTTCTGATCTTAATATTGACCCATAATATTTAAATTGGACCACATATTATATTACAGGGTGATAGTGTACCCTACCACAGGAAATAATTATAGGTGAATTAGAGGGTACACTATGTATATTTTAAATAGTGCATTAAAACAAGGAAATTCGTAGACACTTTTCAATGCTAACAAACGCCACGGTATCGGATCTTAATATTGGCCTATAATATTTTAGTTGGTCCAGGTATTATATTACATGGGTAATAGTGTACACTTCTACAGGCAATAATTATAGGTCAATTAGGGGGCACACAGCGTGACCCTAAAGATTACTATGTATGTCTATGTGAAATAAAGTGTTCTGAGAAGCTTAAAATGAAGAAATAAGACTTCTAAAATGCTTTAAAAATTCAAAGACGTCTTTCAATGGTTAACTAACGCAAGGCGCGATATCAGACCTTAATATTGACCTATAATATTTTAGTTGGTCCAGGTATTATATTACAGGGTAATAGTGTACCCTACCACGGGAAATAATTATATGTCAATTAGAGGGAACAAAATGAGTTCCTGTATTCTACTATGTGTGCGTATCTAAAATAAGTGTTCGGAAGAGCTTAAAATGAGAAAATTCGCCTTCTAAAACCCTTTAAAGATATTAAGCGCGATGTCCCTCTTCACTGTTAGCCCGATTTCGGACCTTAATATTGACCTATAATATTTTAATTGGACCAGGTATTATATTGCAGGGTAATAGTGTAACTTTCTACAGGAAATAATTATAGGTCAATTAGGGGGCACGCAGCGTGACCCTAAAGTTTACAATGTATGCCTATGTGAAAAAAAGTGTTCTGAGAAGCTTAAAATGAAGAAATAAGACTTCTAAACTGCTTTAAAAATTCAAAGACATCTTTCAATGGTTAACTAACGCAAGGCGCGATATCAGACCTTAATATTGACCTATAATATTTTAGTTGGACCAGGTATTATATTACAGGGTAATAGTGTACCCTACCACGGGAAATAATTATATGTCAATTAGAGGGAACACAATGAGTTCCTGTATTTTACTATGTGTGCGTATCTAAAATAAGTGTTCGGAAGAGCTTAAAATGAGGAACTTCGCCTTCTAAAATCCTTTAAAGATAGGAAGCGCGAAGTCCCTCTTCACTGTTAGCCCGATTTCGGACCTTAATATTGACCTATAATATTTTAATTGGACCAGGTATTATATTGCAGGGTAATAGTGTACCCTACCACAGGACATAATTATAGGTGAATTAGGGGGTACATTATGTATATTTTAAATAGTGCATTAAAACAAGGAAATTCGAAGACACTTTTCAATGCTAACAAACGGCACGATATCTGACCTTAAAAATGACTTAATTCACTATTGCTCAAAACGAGGAAATTCGCCTTCTAAAACCCTTTAAAGATAGGAAGCGCGAAGTCACTTTTCAATGTTAACGTAAAGATCGATTTCAGATCTTAATATTGACCCATAATATTTAAATTGGACCACATATTATATTACAGGGTGATAGTGTACCCTACCACAGGAAATAATTATAGGTGAATTAGAGGGTACACTATGTATATTTTAAATAGTGCATTAAAACAAGGAAATTCGAAGACACTTTTCAATGCTAACAAACGCCACGGTATCGGATCTTAATATTGGCCTATAATATTTTAGTTGGTCCAGGTATTATATTACAGGGTAATAGTGTACACTTCTACAGGAAATAATTATAGGTCAATTAGGGGGCACACAGCGTGACCCTAAAGTTTACTATGTATGCCTATGTGAAATAAAGTGTTCTGAGAAGCCAAAATGAAGAAATAAGACTTCTAAAATGCTTTAAAAATTCAAGGACATCTTTGAATGGTTAACTATCGCAAGGCGCGATATCAGACCTTAATATTGACCTATAATATTTTAGTTGGACCAGGTATTATATTACAGGGTAATAGTGTACCCTACCACGGGAAATAATTATATGTCAATTAGAGGGAACACAATGAGTTCCTGTATTTTACTATGTGTGCGTATCTAAAATAAGTGTTCGGAAGAGCTTAAAATGGGGAAATTCGCCTTCTAAAACCCTTTAAAGATAGGAACCGCGAAGTCCCTCTTCACTGTTAGCCCGATTTCGGACCTTAATATTGACCTATAATATTTTAATTGGACCAGGTATTATATATCAGGGTAATAGTGTACCCTACCACAGGAAATAATTATAGGTGAATTAGGGGGTACACTATGTATATTTTAAATAGTGCATTAAAACAAGGAAATTCGAAGACACTTTTCAATGCTAACAAACGGCACGATATCTGAACTTAAAAATGACTTAATTCACTATTGCTCAAAACGAAGAAATTCGCCTTCTAAAACACTTTAAAGATAGGAAGCGCGAAGTCACTTTTCAATGTTAACGTAGAGATCGATTTCTGATCTTAAGATTGACCCATAATATTTAAATTGGACCACATATTATATTACAGGGTGATAGTGTACCCTACCACAGGAAATAATTATAGGTGAATTAGAGGGTACACTATGTATATTTTAAATAGTGCATTAAAACAAGGAAATTCGAAGACACTTTTCAATGCTAACAAACGCCACGGTATCGGATCTTAATATTGGCCTATAATATTTTAGTTGGTCCAGGTATTATATTACAGGGTAATAGTGTACACTTCTACAGGAAATAATTATAGGTCAATTTGGGGGCACACAGCGTGACCCTAAAGTTTACTATGTATGCCTATGTGAAATAAAGTGTTCTGAGAAGCTTAAATTGAAGAAATAAGACTTCTAAAATGCTTTAAAAATTCAAAGACATCTTTGAATGGTTAACTATCGCAAGGCGCGATATCAGACCTTAATATTGACCTATAATATTTTAGTTGGACCTGGTATTATATTACAGGGTAATAGTGTACCCTACCACGGGAAATAATTATATGTCAATTAGAGGGAACACAATGAGTTCCTGTATTTTACTATGTGTGCGTATCTAAAATAAGTGTTCGGAAGAGCATAAAATGAGGAAATTCGCCTTCTAAAACCCTTTAAAGATAGGAAGCGCGAAGTCCCTCTTCACTGTTAGCCCGATTTCGAACCTTAATATTGACCTATAATATTTTAATTGGACCAGGTATTATATTGCAGGGTAATAGTGTACCCTACCACAGGAAATAATTATAGGTGAATTAGGGGGTACACTATGTATATTTTAAATAGTGCATTAAAACAAGGAAATTCGTAGACACTTTTCAATGCTAACAAACGCCACGGTATCGGATCTTAATATTGGCCTATAATATTTTAGTTGGTCCAGGTATTATATTACATGGGTAATAGTGTACACTTCTACAGGCAATAATTATAGGTCAATTAGGGGGCACACAGCGTGACCCTAAAGATTACTATGTATGTCTATGTGAAATAAAGTGTTCTGAGAAGCTTAAAATGAAGAAATAAGACTTCTAAAATGCTTTAAAAATTCAAAGACATCTTTCAATGGTTAACTAACGCAAGGCGCGATATCAGACCTTAATATTGACCTATAATATTTTAGTTGGTCCAGGTATTATATTACAGGGTAATAGTGTACCCTACCACGGGAAATAATTATATGTCAATTAGAGGGAACACAATGAGTTCCTGTATTTTACTATGTGCGCGTATCTAAAATAAGTGTTCGGAAGAGCTTAAAATGAGGAACTTCGCCTTCTAAAATCCTTTAAAGATAGGAAGCGCGAAGTCCCTCTTCACTGTTAGCCCGATTTCGGACCTTAATATTGACCTATAATATTTTAATTGGACCAGGTATTATATTGCAGGGTAATAGTGTACCCTACCACAGGACATAATTATAGGTGAATTAGGGGGTACATTATGTATATTTTAAATAGTGCATTAAAACAAGGAAATTCGAAGACACTTTTCAATGCTAACAAACCGACACGATATCTGACCTTAAAAAGAACTTAATTCACTATTGCTCAAAACGAGGAAATTCGCCTTCTAAAACCCTTTAAAGATAGGAAGCGCGAAGTCACTTTTCAATGTTAACGTAAAGATCGATTTCAGATCTTAATATTGACCCATAATATTTAAATTGGACCACATATTATATTACAGGGTGATAGTGTACCCTACCACAGGAAATAATTATAGGTGAATTAGGGGGTACACTATGTATATTTTAAATAGTGCATTAAAACAAGGAAATTCGAAGACACTTTTCAATGCTAACAAACGCCACGGTATCGGATCTTAATATTGGCCTATAATATTTTAGTTGGACCAGGTATTATATTACCGGGTAATAGTGTACACTTCTTCAGGAAATAATTATAGGTCAATTAGGGGGCACACAGCGTGACCCTAAAGTTCACTATGTATGCCTATGTGAAATAAAGTGTTCTGAGAAGCTTAAAATGAAGAAATAAGACTCTAAAATGCTTTAAAAATTCAAAGACATCTTTCAATGGTTAACTAACGCAAGGCGCGATATCAGACCTTAATATTGACCTATAATATTTTAGTTGGACCAGGTATTATATTACAGGGTAATAGAGTACCCTACCACGGGAAATAATTATATGTCAATTAGAGGGAACACAATGAGTTCCTGTATTTTACTATGTGTGCGTATCTAAAATAAGTGTTCGGAAGAGCTTAAAATGAGGAAATTCGCCTTCTAAAACCCTTTAAAGATAGGAAGCGCGAAGTCCCTCTTCACTGTTAGCCCGATTTCGGACCTTAATATTGACCTATAATATTTTAATTGGACTAGGTATTATATTGCAGGGTAATAGTGTACCCTACCACAGGAAATAATTATAGATGAATTAGGGGGTACACTATGTATATTTTAAATAGTGCATTAAAACAAGGAAATTCGAAGACACTTTTCAATGTTAAAACGCCACGGTATCGGATCTTAATATTGGCCTATAATATTTTAGTTGGTCCAGGTATTATATTACCGGGTAATAGTGTACACTTCTACAGGGAATAATTATAGGTCAATTAGGGGGCACACAGCGTGACCCTAAAGTTCACTATGTATTCCTATGTGAAATAAAGTGTTCTGAGAAGCTTAAAATGAAGAAATAAGACTTCTAAAATGCTTTAAAAATTCAAAGACATCTTTCAATGGTTAACTAACGCAAGGAGCGATATCAGACCTTAATATTGACCTATAATATTTTAGTTGGACCAGGTATTATATTACAGGGTAATAGAGTACCCTACCACGGGAAATAATTATATGTCAATTAGAGGGAACACAATGAGTTCCTGTATTTTACTATGTGTGCGTATCTAAAATAAGTGTTCGGAAGAGCTTAAAATGAGGAAATTCGCCTTCTAAAACCCTTTAAAGATAGGAAGCTCGAAGTCCCTCTTCTCTGTTAGCCCGATATCGGACCTTAATATTGACCTATAATATTTTAATTGGACCAGGTATTATATTGCAGGGTAATAGTGTACCCTACCACAGGAAATAATTATAGGTGAATTAGGGGGTACACTATGTATATTTTAAATAGTGCATTAAACAAGGAAATTCGAAGACACTTTTCAATGCTAACAAACGGCACGATATCTGACCTTAAAAATTACTTAATTCACTATTGCTCAAAACGAGGAAATTTGCCTTCTAAAACCCTTTAAAGATAGGAATCGCGAAGTCACTTTTCAAAGTTAACGTAAAGATCGATTTCAGATCTTAATATTGACCCATAATATTTAAATTGGACCACATATTATATTACAGGGTGATAGTGTACCCTACCACAGGAAATAATTATAGGTGAATTAGGGGGTACACTATGTATATTTTAAATAGTGCATTAAAACAAGGAAATTCAAAGACACTTTTCAATGTTAACTAACGCCACGGTATCGGATCTTGATATTGGCCTATAATATTTTAGTTGGTCCAGGTATTATATTACAGGGTAATAGTGTACACTTCTACAGGAAATAATTATAGGTCAATTAGGGGGCACACAGCGTGACCCTAAAGTTTACTATGTATGCCTATGTGAAATAAAGTGTTCTGAGAAGCTTAAAATGAAGAAATAAGACTTCTAAAATGCTTTAAAAATTCAAAGACATCTTTCAATGATTAACTAACGCAAGGCGCGATATCAGACCTTAATATTGACCTATAATATTTTAGTTGGACCAGGTATTATATTACAGGGTAATAGTGTACCCTACCACGGGAAATAATTATATGTCAATTAGAGGGAACACAATGAGTTCCTGTATTTTACTATGTGTGCGTATCTAAAATAAGTGTTCGGAAGTGCTTAAAATGAGGAAATTCGCCTTCTAAAACCCTTTAAAGATAGGAAGCGCGAAGTCCCTCTTCACTGTTAGCCCGATTTCGGAACTTAATATTGACCTATATTATTTTAATTGAACCAGGTATTATATTGCAGGGTAATAGTGTACACTTCTACAGGAAATAATTATAGGTCAATTAGGGGGCACACAGCGTGACCCTAAAGTTTACTGTGTATGCCTATGTGAAATAAAGTGTTCTGAGAAGCTTAAAATGAAGAAATAAGACTTCTGAAATGCTTTAAAAATTCAATGACATCTTTCAATGGTTAACTAACGCAAGGCGCGATATCAGACATTAATATTGACCTCAAATATTTTAGTTGGACCAGGTATTATATTACTGGGTAATAGTGTACCCTACCATGGGAAATAATTATTTGTCAATTAGAGGGAACACAATGAGTTCCTGTATTTTACTATGTGTGCGTTTCTAAAATAAGTGTTCGGAAGAGCTTAAAATTAGGAAATTCGCCTTCTAAAACCCATTAAAGATAGGAAGCGCGAAGTCCCTCTTCACTGTTAGCCCGATTTCGGACCTTAATATTGACCTATAATATTTTAATTGGACCAGGTATTATATTGCAGAGTAATAGTGTACCCTACCACAGGAAATAATTATGGGTGAAATAGGGGGTACACTATGTATATTTTAAATAGTGCATTAAAACAAGGAAATTCGAAGACACTTTTCAATGTTAACTAACGCCACGGTATCGGATCTTAATATTGACCTATAATATTTTAGTTGGACCAGGTATTATATTACAGGGTAATAGTGTACCCTACCACAGGAAATAATTATAGGTGAATTAGGGGGTACACTATGTATATTTTAAATAGTGCATTAAAACAAGGAAATTCGAAGACACTTTTCAATGTCGCGATATCAGACCTTAATATTGAAATATAATATTTTAGTTGGGCCAGGTATTATATTACAAGGTAATAGTGTACCCTACCACGGGAAATAATTATATGTCAATTAGAGGGAACACAATGAGTTCCTGTATTTTACTATGTGTGCATATCTAAAATAAGTGTTCGGAAGAGCTTAAAATGAGGAAATTCGCCTTCTAAAACCCTTTAATGATAGGAAGCGCGAAGTCCCTCTTCACTGTTAGCCCGATTTCGGACCTTAATATTGACCTATAATATTTTAATTGGACATGGTATTATATTGCAGGGTAATAGTATACCCTACCACAGGAAATAATTAAAGGTGAATTAGGGGGTACACTATGTATATTTTAAATAGTGCATTAAAACAAGGAAATTCGACGACACTTTTCAATGATAACTAACGCCACGGTATCGGATCTTAATATTGGCGAATAATATTTTAGTTGGTCCAGGTATTATATTACCGGGAAATAGTGTACACTTCTTCAGGAAATAATTATAGGTCAATTAGGGGGCACACAGCGTGACCCTAAAGTTCACTATGTATGCCTATGTGAAATAAAGTGTTCTGAGAAGCTTAAAATGAAGAAATAAGACTTCTAAAATGCTTTAAAAATTCAAAGACATCTTACAATGGTTAACTAACGCAAGGCGCGATATCAGACCTTAATATTGACCTATAATATTTTAGTTGGACCAGGTATTATATTACAGGGTAATAGAGTACCCTACCACGGGAAATAATTATATGTCAATTAGAGGGAACACAATGAGTTCCTGTATTTTACTATGTGTGCGTATCTAAAATAAGTGTTCGAAAGAGCTTAAAATGAGGAAATTCGCCTTCTAAAACCCTTTAAAGATAGGAAGCGCGAAGTCCCTCTTCACTGTTAGCCCGATTTCGGACCTTAATATTGACCTATAATATTTTAATTGGACCAGGTATTATATTGCAGGGTAATAGTGTACCCTACCACAGGAAATAATTATAGGTGAATTAGGGGGTACACTATGTATATTTTAAATAGTGCATTAAAACAAGGAAATTCGAAGACACTTTTCAATGTTAAAACGCCACGGTATCGGATCTTAATATTGGCCTATAATATTTTAGTTGGTCCAGGTATTATATTACCGGGTAATAGTGTACACTTCTACAGGAAATAATTATAGGTCAATTAGGGGGCACACAGCGTGACCCTAAAGTTCACTATGTATGCCTATGTGAAATAAAGTGTTCTGAGAAGCTTAAAATGAAGAAATAAGACTTCTAAAATGCTTTAAAAATTCAAAGACATCTTTCAATGGTTAACTAACGCAAGGCGCGATATCAGACCTTAATATTGACCTATAATATTTTAGTTGGACCAGGTATTATATTACAGGGTAATAGAGTACCCTACCACGGGAAATAATTATATGTCAATTAGAGGGAACACAATGAGTTCCTGTATTTTACTATGTGTGCGTATCTAAAATAAGTGTTCGGAAGAGCTTAAAATGAGGAAATTCGCCTTCTTAAACCCTTTAAAGATAGGAAGCTCGAAGTCCCTCTTCTCTGTTAGCCCGATATCGGACCTTAATATTGACCTATAATATTTTAATTGGACCAGGTATTATATTGCAGGGTAATAGTGTACCCTACCACAGGAAATAATTATAGGTGAATTAGGGGGTACACTATGTATATATTAAATAGTGCATTAAAACAAGGAAATTCGAAGACACTTTTCAATGCTAACAAACGGCACGATATCTGACCTTAAAAATTACTTAATTCACTATTGCTCAAAACGAGGAAATTTGCCTTCTAAAACCCTTTAAAGATAGGAATCGCGAAGTCACTTTTCAAAGTTAACGTAAAGATCGATTTCAGATCTTAATATTGACCCATAATATTTAAATTGGACCACATATTATATTACAGGGTGATAGTGTACCCTACCACAGGAAATAATTATAGGTGAATTAGGGGGTACACTATGTATATTTTAAATAGTGCATTAAAACAAGGAAATTCGAAGACACTTTTCAATGCTAACAAACGCCACGGTATCGGATCTTAATATTGGCCTATAATATTTTAGTTGGACCAGGTATTGTATTGACCAGGTATTATATTGCAGAGTAACAGTGTACACTTCTACAGGAAATAATTATAGGTCAATTAGGGGGCACACAGCGTGACCCTAAAGTTTACTATGTATGCCTATGTGAAATAAAGTGTTCTGAGAAGCTTAAAATGAAGAAATAAGACTTCTAAAATGCTTTAAAAATTCAAAGACATCTTTCAATGGTTAACTAACGCAAGGCGCGATATCAGACCTTAATATTGACCTATAATATTTTAGTTAGACCAGGTATTATATTACAGGGTAATAGAGTACCCTACCACGGGAAATAATTATATGTCAATTAGAGGGAACACAATGAGTTCCTGTATTTTACTATGTGTGCGAATCTAAAATAAGTGTTCGGAAGAGCTTAAAATGAGGAAATTCGCTTTCTAAAACCCTTTAAAGATAGGAAGCGCGAAGTCCCTCTTCACTGTTAGCCCGATTTTGGACCTTAATATTGACCTATAATATTTTAATTGGACCAGGTATTATATTGCAGGGTAATAGTGTACCCTACCACAGGAAACAATTATAGGTGAATTAGGGGGTACACTATGTATATTTTAAATAGTGCATTAAAACAAGGAAATTCGAAGACACTTTTCAATGCTAACAAACGGCACGATATCTGACCTTAAAAATGACTTAATTCACTATTGCTCAAAACGAGGGAATTCGCCTTCTAAAACCCTTTAAAGATAGGAAGCGCGAAGTCACTTTTCAATGTTAACGTAAAGATCGATTTCAGATCTTAATATTGACCCATAATATTTAAATTGGACCACATATTATATTACAGGGTGATAGTGTACCCTACCACAGGAAATAATTATAGGTGAATTAGGGGGTACACTATGTATATTTTAAATAGTGCATTAAAACAAGGAAATTCAAAGACACTTTTCAATGTTAACTAACGCCACGGTATCGGATCTTAATATTGGCCTATAATATTTTAGTTGGTCCAGGTATTATATTACAGGGTAATAGTGTACACTTCTACAGGAAATAATTATAGGTCAATTAGGGGGCACACAGCGTGACCCTAAAGTTTACTATGTATGCCTATGTGAAATAAAGTGTTCTGAGAAGCTTAAAATGAAGAAATAAGACTTCTAAAATGCTTTAAAAATTCAAAGACATCTTTCAATGGTTAACTAACGCAAGGCGCGATATCAGACCTTAATATTGACCTATAATATTTTAGTTGGACCAGGTATTATATTACAGGGTAATAGTGTACCCTACCACGGGAAATAATTATATGTCAATTAGAGGGAACACAATGAGTTCCTGTATTTTACTATGTGTGCGTATCTAAAATAAGTGTTCGGAAGTGCTTAAAATGAGGAAATTCGCCTTCTAAAACCCTTTAAAGATAGGAAGCGCGAAGTCCCTCTTCACTGTTAGCCCGATTTCGGAACTTAATATTGACCTATATTATTTTAATTGAACCAGGTATTATATTGCAGGGTAATAGTGTACACTTCTACAGGAAATAATTATAGGTCAATTAGGGGGCACACAGCGTGACCCTAAAGTTTACTGTGTATGCCTATGTGAAATAAAGTGTTCTGAGAAGCTTAAAATGAAGAAATAAGACTTCTGAAATGCTTTAAAAATTCAATGACATCTTTCAATGGTTAACTAACGCAAGGCGCGATATCAGACCTTAATATTGACCTCAAATATTTTAGTTGGACCAGGTATTATATTACTGGGTAATAGTGTACCCTACCATGGGAAATAATTATTTGTCAATTAGAGGGAACACAATGAGTTCCTGTATTTTACTATGTGTGCGTTTCTAAAATAAGTGTTCGGAAGAGCTTAAAATTAGGAAATTCGCCTTCTAAAACCCTTTAAAGATAGGAAGCGCGAAGTCCCTCTTCACTGTTAGCCCGATTTCGGACCTTAATATTGACCTATAATATTTTAATTGGACCAGGTATTATATTGCAGAGTAATAGTGTACCCTACCACAGGAAATAATTATGGGTGAAATAGGGGGTACACTATGTATATTTTAAATAGTGCATTAAAACAAGGAAATTCGAAGACACTTTTCAATGTTAACTAACGCCACGGTATCGGATCTTAATATTGACCTATAATATTTTAGTTGGACCAGGTATTATATTACAGGGTAATAGTGTACCCTACCACAGGAAATAATTATAGGTGAATTAGGGGGTACACTATGTATATTTTAAATAGTGCATTAAAACAAGGAAATTCGAAGACACTTTTCAATGTCTTCGAAGACACTTTTCAATGTCGCGATATCAGACCTTAATATTGAAATATAATATTTTAGTTGGGCCAGGTATTATATTACAAGGTAATAGTGTACCCTACCACGGGAAATAATTATATGTCAATTAGAGGGAACACAATGAGTTCCTGTATTTTACTATGTGTGCATATCTAAAATAAGTGTTCGGAAGAGCTTAAAATGAGGAAATTCGCCTTCTAAAACACTTTAATGATAGGAAGCGCGAAGTCCCTCTTCACTGTTAGCCCGATTTCGGACCTTAATATTGACCTATAATATTTTAATTGGACCAGGTATTATATTGCAGGGTAATAGTATACCCTACCACAGGAAATAATTAAAGGTGAATTAGGGGGTACACTATGTATATTTTAAATAGTGCATTAAAACAAGGAAATTCGACGACACTTTTCAATGATAACTAACGCCACGGTATCGGATCTTAATATTGGCGTATAATATTTTAGTTGGTCCAGGTATTATATTACCGGGAAATAGTGTACACTTCTTCAGGAAATAATTATAGGTCAATTAGGGGGCACACAGCGTGACCCTAAAGTTCACTATGTATGCCTATGTGAAATAAAGTGTTCTGAGAAGCTTAAAATGAAGAAATAAGACTTCTAAAATGCTTTAAAAATTCAAAGACATCTTTCAATGGTTAACTAACGCAAGGCGCGATATCAGACCTTAATATTGACCTATAATATTTTAGTTGGACCAGGTATTATATTACAGGGTAATAGAGTACCCTACCACGGGAAATAATTATATGTCAATTAGAGGGAACACAATGAGTTCCTGTATTTTACTATGTGTGCGTATCTAAAATAAGTGTTCGGAAGAGCTTAAAATGAGGAAATTCGCCTTCTAAAACCCTTTAAAGATAGGAAGCGCGAAGTCCCTCTTCACTGTTAGCCCGATTTCGGACCTTAATATTGACCTATAATATTTTAATTGGACCAGGTATTATATTGCAGGGTAATAGTGTACCCTACCACAGGAAATAATTATAGGTGAATTAGGGGGTACACTATGTATATTTTAAATAGTGCATTAAAACAAGGAAATTCGAAGACACTTTTCAATGTTAAAACGCCACGGTATCGGATCTTAATATTGGCCTATAATATTTTAGTTGGTCCAGGTATTATATTACCGGGTAATAGTGTACACTTCTACAGGAAATAATTATAGGTCAATTAGGGGGCACACAGCGTGACCCTAAAGTTCACTATGTATGCCTATGTGAAATAAAGTGTTCTGAGAAGCTTAAAATGAAGAAATAAGACTTCTAAAATGCTTTAAAAATTCAAAGACATCTTTCAATGGTTAACTAACGCAAGGCGCGATATCAGACCTTAATATTGACCTATAATATTTTAGTTGGACCAGGTATTATATTACAGGGTAATAGAGTACCCTACCACGGGAAATAATTATATGTCAATTAGAGGGAACACAATGAGTTCCTGTATTTTACTATGTGTGCGTATCTAAAATAAGTGTTCGGAAGAGCTTAAAATGAGGAAATTCGCCTTCTTAAACCCTTTAAAGATAGGAAGCTCGAAGTCCCTCTTCTCTGTTAGCCCGATATCGGACCTTAATATTGACCTATAAGATTTTAATTGGACCAGGTATTATATTGCAGGGTAATAGTGTACCCTACCACAGGAAATAATTATAGGTGAATTAGGGGGTACACTATGTATATATTAAATAGTGCATTAAAACAAGGAAATTCGAAGACACTTTTCAATGCTAACAAACGGCACGATATCTGACCTTAAAAATTACTTAATTCACTATTGCTCAAAACGAGGAAATTTGCCTTCTAAAACCCTTTAAAGATAGGAATCGCGAAGTCACTTTTCAAAGTTAACGTAAAGATCGATTTCAGATCTTAATATTGACCCATAATATTTAAATTGGACCACATATTATATTACAGGGTGATAGTGTACCCTACCACAGGAAATAATTATAGGTGAATTAGGGGGTACACTATGTATATTTTAAATAGTGCATTAAAACAAGGAAATTCGAAGACACTTTTCAATGCTAACAAACGCCACGGTATCGGATCTTAATATTGGCCTATAATATTTTAGTTGGACCAGGTATTGTATTGACCAGGTATTATATTGCAGAGTAACAGTGTACACTTCTACAGGAAATAATTATAGGTCAATTAGGGGGCACACAGCGTGACCCTAAAGTTTACTATGTATGCCTATGTGAAATAAAGTGTTCTGAGAAGCTTAAAATGAAGAAATAAGACTTCTAAAATGCTTTAAAAATTCAAAGACATCTTTCAATGGTTAACTAACGCAAGGCGCGATATCAGACCTTAATATTGACCTATAATATTTTAGTTAGACCAGGTATTATATTACAGGGTAATAGAGTACCCTACCACGGGAAATAATTATATGTCAATTAGAGGGAACACAATGAGTTCCTGTATTTTACTATGTGTGCGAATCTAAAATAAGTGTTCGGAAGAGCTTAAAATGAGGAAATTCGCTTTCTAAAACCCTTTAAAGATAGGAAGCGCGAAGTCCCTCTTCACTGTTAGCCCGATTTTGGACCTTAATATTGACCTATAATATTTTAATTGGACCAGGTATTATATTGCAGGGTAATAGTGTACCCTACCACAGGAAACAATTATAGGTGAATTAGGGGGTACACTATGTATATTTTAAATAGTGCATTAAAACAAGGAAATTCGAAGACACTTTTCAATGCTAACAAACGGCACGATATCTGACCTTAAAAATGACTTAATTCACTATTGCTCAAAACGAGCGAATTCGCCTTCTAAAACCCTTTAAAGATAGGAAGCGCGAAGTCACTTTTCAATGTTAACGTAAAGATCGATTTCAGATCTTAATATTGACCCATAATATTTAAATTGGACCACATATTATATTACAGGGTGATAGTGTACCCTACCACAGGAAATAATTATAGGTGAATTAGGGGGTACACTATGTATATTTTAAATAGTGCATTAAAACAAGGAAATTCAAAGACACTTTTCAATGTTAACTAACGCCACGGTATCGGATCTTAATATTGGCCTATAATATTTTAGTTGGTCCAGGTATTATATTACAGGGTAATAGTGTACACTTCTACAGGAAATAATTATAGGTCAATTAGGGGGCACACAGCGTGACTCTAAAGTTTACTATGTATGCCTATGTGAAATAAAGTGTTCTGAGAAGCTTAAAATGAAGAAATAAGACTTCTAAAATGCTTTAAAAATTCAAAGACATCTTTCAATGGTTAACTAACGCAAGGCGCGATATCAGACCTTAATATTGACCTATAATATTTTAGTTGGACCAGGTATTATATTACAGGGTAATAGTGTACCCTACCACGGGAAATAATTATATGTCAATTAGAGGGAACACAATGAGTTCCTGTATTTTACTATGTGTGTGTATCTAAAATAAGTGTTCGGAAGAGCTTAAAATGAGGAAATTCGCCATCTAAAACCCTTTAAAGATAGGAAGCTCGAAGTCCCTCTACACTGTTAGCCCGATTTCGGACCTTAATATTGACCTATAATATTTTAATTGGACCAGGTATTATATTGCAGGGTAATAGTGTACCCTACCACAGGAAATAATTATAGGTGAATTAGGGGGTACACTATGTATATTTTAAATAGTGCATTAAAACAAGGAAATTCGAAGACACTTTTCAATGCTAACAAACGGCACGATATCTGACCTTAATATTGGCCTATAATATTTTAGTTGGTCCAGGTATTATATTACAGGGTAATAGTGAACACTTCTACAGGAAATAATTATAGGTCAATTAGGGGGCACACAGCGTGACCCTAAAGTTTACTATGTATGCCTATGCGAAATAAAGTGTTCTGAGAAGCTTAAAATGAAGAAATAAGACTTTTAAAATGCTTTAAAAATTCCAAGACATCTTTCAATGGTTAACTAACGCAAGGCGCTATATCAGACCTTAATATTGACCTATAATATTTTAGTTGGACAAGGTATTATATTACAGGGTAATAGTGTACCCTACCACGGGAAATAATTATATGTCAATTAGAGGGAACACAATGAGTTCCTGTATTTTACTAAGTGTGCGTATCTAAAATAAGTGTTCGGAAGAGCTTAAAATGAGGAAATTCGCTTTCTAAAACCCTTTAAAGATAGGAAGCGCGAAGTCCCTCTTCACTGTTAGCCCGATTTTGGACCTTAATATTGACCTATAATATTTTAATTGGACCAGGTATTATATTGCAGGGTAATAGTGTACCCTACCACAGGAAACAATTATAGGTGAATTAGGGGGTACACTATGTATATTTTAAATAGTGCATTAAAACAAGGAAATTCGAAGACACTTTTCAATGCTAACAAACGGCACGATATCTGACCTTAAAAATGACTTAATTCACTATTGCTCAAAACGAGGGAATTCGCCTTCTAAAACCCTTTAAAGATAGGAAGCGCGAAGTCACTTTTCAATGTTAACGTAAAGATCGATTTCAGATCTTAATATTGACCCATAATATTTAAATTGGACCACATATTATATTACAGGGTGATAGTGTACCCTACCACAGGAAATAATTATAGGTGAATTAGGGGGTACACTATGTATATTTTAAAAAGTGCATTAAAACAAGGAAATTCAAAGACACTTTTCAATGTTAACTAACGCCACGGTATCGGATCTTAATATTGGCCTATAATATTTTAGTTGGTCCAGGTATTATATTACAGGGTAATAGTGTACACTTCTACAGGAAATAATTATAGGTCAATTAGGGGGCACACAGCGTGACCCTAAAGTTTACTATGTATGCCTATGTGAAATAAAGTGTTCTGAGAAGCTTAAAATGAAGAAATAAGACTTCTAAAATGCTTTAAAAATTCAAAGACATCTTTCAATGGTTAACTAACGCAAGGCGCGATATCAGACCTTAATATTGACCTATAATATTTTAGTTGGACCAGGTATTATATTACAGGGTAATAGTGTACCCTACCACGGGAAATAATTATATGTCAATTAGAGGGAACACAATGAGTTCCTGTATTTTACTATGTGTGTGTATCTAAAATAAGTGTTCGGAAGAGCTTAAAATGAGGAAATTCGCCATCTAAAACCCTTTAAAGATAGGAAGCTCGAAGTCCCTCTACACTGTTAGCCCGATTTCGGACCTTAATATTGACCTATAATATTTTAATTGGACCAGGTATTATATTGCAGGGTAATAGTGTACCCTACCACAGGAAATAATTATAGGTGAATTAGGGGGTACACTATGTATATTTTAAATAGTGCATTAAAACAAGGAAATTCGAAGACACTTTTCAATGCTAACAAACGGCACGATATCTGACCTTAATATTGGCCTATAATATTTTAGTTGGTCCAGGTATTATATTACAGGGTAATAGTGAACACTTCTACAGGAAATAATTATAGGTCAATTAGGGGGCACACAGCGTGACCCTAAAGTTTACTATGTATGCCTATGCGAAATAAAGTGTTCTGAGAAGCTTAAAATGAAGAAATAAGACTTTTAAAATGCTTTAAAAATTCCAAGACATCTTTCAATGGTTAACTAACGCAAGGCGCTATATCAGACCTTAATATTGACCATATATGGCAGTACTTTTACTTTCGTTACTTGTACCGCCGGAACAAGTAAAAAGTACGTACTTTTACTTGTACTTCGTTACTTTTTAAATTTAGTACTTTTACTTGTACTTTCGTTACTTTTTTAGGGAAAAAGTACAAGTATTTGTAACGGAAATATCGAACGAAATCGTTACTTTTTTTCTAAAACTCGGTAAGCTTTCTAAAAAAAAAATATTAAATTGAAAAAAAATGCTTATGTTTTTTTTTTAATTAATAAAATTAATGTGCAATATACATGCATTCACAGCTAACTTCGTGTTTAAATACCTTCTGTTTCAACTTATATTGCACATTCAATTATTTTTTACTAGCTCAAAGATCACAAAGCTATCTGAAACCCTGTGTTTGCTTTGTTTACGTTTGTGCTTTTGAAACGCGTCTCTAAAGAGTAAAACAATCTTAAATCAATGGTAATTTAAATAAATAAAAATAATAAACTAAAAATTAAAATCAATAAATAAAATTTCTTTTTCGTGCAAATCCATAAAAAGTTTGAAATTAAAACTATATTTGATTTTAAAATTATATTATACGATTATATTATAAAATTATATTATAATATTCTTTCGAATTTAAAAATAAATTTAAATCCATAACTTTCAAAATTAAAAATAATTAAATAAATGACAACAATTTGGCAAAAACTTTAAAGAGCATAAGAATATTATTCAATAAAATTTTAGGTTACTTTGAATATTCGATTTCCTAGAAATGTACTTTTAAATCGTTACTTTTTTTGCCTAGTACTTGTACTTTTACTTGTACTTTTTACTCGTTACTTTTTAAAATATTAACTTTTTACTTTTTACTCGTTACTTTTTTTAAAAATACTTGTACTTTTACTCGTTACTTTTTAAAAGTAACGTTGCCATATATGATATTGACCTATAATATTTTAGTTGGACAAGGTATTATATTACAGGGTAATAGTGTACCCTACCACGGGAAATAATTATATGTCAATTAGAGGGAACACAATGAGTTCCTGTATTTTACTATGTGTGCGTATCTAAAATAAGTGTTCGGAAGAGCTTAAAATGAGGAAATTCGCCTTCTAAAACCCTTTAAAGATAGGAAGCGCGAAGTCCCTCTTCACTGTTAGCCCGATTTCGGACCTTAATATTGACCTATAATATTTTAATTGGACCAGGTATTATATTGCAGGGTAATAGTGTACCCTACCGCAGGAAATAAATATAGGTGAATTAGGGGGTACACTATGTATATTTTAAATAGTGCATTAAAACAAGGAAATTCGAAGACACTTTTCAATGTTAACTAACGCCACGGTAACGGATCTTAATATTGGCCTATAATATTTTAGTTGGTCCAGGTATTATATTACCGGATAATAGTGTACACTTCTTCAGGAAATAATTATAGGTCAATTAGGGGGCACACAGCGTGACCCTAAAGTTCACTATGTATGCCTATGTGAAATAAAGTGTTCTGAGAAGCTTAAAATGAAGAAATAAGACTTCTAAAATGCTTTAAAAATTCAAAGACATCTTTCAATGGTTAACTAACGCAAGGCGCGATATCAGACCTTAATATTGACCTATAATATTTTAGTTGGACCAGGTATTATATTACAGGGTAATAGAGTACCCTACCACGGGAAATAATTATATGTCAATTAGAGGGAACACAATGAGTTCCTGTATTTTACTATGTGTGCGAATCTAAAATAAGTGTTCGGAAGAGCTTAAAATGAGGAAATTCGCCTTCTAAAACCCTTTAAAGATAGGAAGCGCGAAGTCCCTCTTCACTGTTAGCCCGATTTTGGACCTTAATATTGACCTATAATATTTTAATTGGACCAGGTATTATATTACAGGGTAATAGTGTACCCTACCACAGGAAATAATTATAGGTGAATTAGGGGGTACACTATGTATATTTTAAAAAGTGCATTAAAACAAGGAAATTCGAAGACACTTTTCAATGCTAACAAACGGCACGATATCTGACCTTAAAAATGACTTAATTCACTATTGCTCAAAACGAGGGAATTCGCCTTCTAAAACCCTTTAAAGATAGGAAGCGCGAAGTCACTTTTCAATGTTAACGTAAAGATCGATTTCAGATCTTAATATTGACCCATAATATTTAAATTGGACCACATATTATATTACAGGGTGATAGTGTACCCTACCACAGGAAATAATTATAGGTGAATTAGGGGGTACACTATGTATATTTTAAAAAGTGCATTAAAACAAGAAAATTCAAAGACACTTTTCAATGTTAACTAACGCCACGGTATCGGATCTTAATATTGGCCTATAATATTTTAGTTGGTCCAGGTATTATATTACAGGGTAATAGTGTACAATTCTACAGGAAATAATTATAGGTCAATTAGGGGGCACACAGCGTGACCCTAAAGTTTACTATGTATGCCTATGTGAAATAAAGTGTTCTGAGAAGCTTAAAATGAAGAAATAAGACTTCTAAAATGCTTTAAAAATTCAAAGACATCTTTCAATGGTTAACTAACGCAAGGCGCGATATCAGACCTTAATATTGACCTATAATATTTTAGTTGGACCAGGTATTATATTACAGGGTAATAGTGTACCCTACCACGGGAAATAATTATATGTCAATTAGAGGGAACACAATGAGTTCCTGTATTTTACTATGTGTGTGTATCTAAAATAAGTGTTCGGAAGAGCTAAAAATGAGGAAATTCGCCATCTAAAACCCTTTAAAGATAGGAAGCTCGAAGTCCCTCTACACTGTTAGCCCGATTTCGGACCTTAATATTGACCTATAATATTTTAATTGGACCAGGTATTATATTGCAGGGTAATAGTGTACCCTACCACAGGAAATAATTATAGGTGAATTAGGGGGTACACTATGTATATTTTAAATAGTGCATTAAAACAAGGAAATTCGAAGACACTTTTCAATGCTAACAAACGGCACGATATCTGACCTTAATATTGGCCTATAATATTTTAGTTGGTCCAGGTATTATATTACAGGGTAATAGTGAACACTTCTACAGGAAATAATTATAGGTCAATTAGGGGGCACACAGCGTGACCCTAAAGTTTACTATGTATGCCTATGCGAAATAAAGTGTTCTGAGAAGCTTAAAATGAAGAAATAAGACTTTTAAAATGCTTTAAAAATTCCAAGACATCTTTCAATGGTTAACTAACGCAAGGCGCTATATCAGACCTTAATATTGACCTATAATATTTTAGTTGGACAAGGTATTATATTACAGGGTAATAGTGTACCCTACCACGGGAAATAATTATATGTCAATTAGAGGGAACACAATGAGTTCCTGTATTTTACTATGTGTGCGTATCTAAAATAAGTGTTCGGAAGAGCTTAAAATGAGGAAATTCGCCTTCTAAAACCCTTTAAAGATAGGAAGCGCGAAGTCCCTCTTCACTGTTAGCCCGATTTCGGACCTTAATATTGACCTATAATATTTTAATTGGACCAGGTATTATATTGCAGGGTAATAGTGTACCCTACCGCAGGAAATAAATATAGGTGAATTAGGGGGTACACTATGTATATTTTAAATAGTGCATTAAAACAAGGAAATTCGAAGACACTTTTCAATGTTAACTAACGCCACGGTAACGGATCTTAATATTGGCCTATAATATTTTAGTTGGTCCAGGTATTATATTACCGGATAATAGTGTACACTTCTTCAGGAAATAATTAAAGGTCAATTAGGGGGCACACAGCGTGACCCTAAAGTTCACTATGTATGCCTATGTGAAATAAAGTGTTCTGAGAAGCTTAAAATGAAGAAATAAGACTTCTAAAATGCTTTAAAAATTCAAAGACATCTTTCAATGGTTAACTAACGCAAGGCGCGATATCAGACCTTAATATTGACCTATAATATTTTAGTTGGACCAGGTATTATATTACAGGGTAATAGAGTACCCTACCACGGGAAATAATTATATGTCAATTAGAGGGAACACAATGAGTTCCTGTATTTTACTATGTGTGCGAATCTAAAATAAGTGTTCGGAAGAGCTTAAAATGAGGAAATTCGCCTTCTAAAACCCTTTAAAGATAGGAAGCGCGAAGTCCCTCTTCACTGTTAGCCCGATTTTGGACCTTAATATTGACCTATAATATTTTAATTGGACCAGGTATTATATTACAGGGTAATAGTGTACCCTACCACAGGAAATAATTATAGGTGAATTAGGGGGTACACTATGTATATTTTAAATAGTGCATTAAAACAAGGAAATTCAAAGACACTTTTCAATGTTAACTAACGCCACGGTATCGGATCTTAATATTGGCCTATAATATTTTAGTTGGTCCAGGTATTTTACTACAGGGTAATAGTGTACACTTCTACAGGAAATAATTATAGGTGAATTAGGGGGTACACTATGTATATTTTAAATAGTGCATTAAAACAAGGAAATTCGAAGACACTTTTCAATGCTAACAAACGGCACGATATCTGACCTTAAAAATGACTTAATTCACTATTGCTCAAAACGAGGAAATTCGCCTTCTAAAACCCTTTAAAGATAGGAAGCGCGAAGTCACTTTTCAATGTTAACGTAAAGATCGATTTCAGATCTTAATATTGACCCATAATATTTAAATTGGACCACATATTATATTACAGGGTGATAGTGTACCCTGCCACAGGAAATAATTAAAGGTAAATTAGGGGGTACACTATGTATATTTTAAACAGTGCATTAAAACAAGGAAATTCGAAGACACTTTTCAATGTTAACTAACGCCACGGTATCGGATCTTAATATTGGCCTATAATATTTTAGTTGGTCCAGGTATTATATTACAGGGTAATAGTGTACACTTCTACAGGAAATAATTATAGGTCAATTAGGGGGCACACAGCGTGACCCTAAAGTTTACTATGTATGCCTATGTGAAATAAAGTGTTCTGAGAAGCTTAAAATGAAGAAATAAGACTTCTAAAATGCTTTAAAAATTCAAAGACATCTTTCAATGGTTAACTAACGCAAGGCGCGATATCAGACCTTAATATTGACCTATAATATTTTAGTTGGAACAGGTATTATATTACAGGGTAATAGTGTTCCCTACCACGGGAAATAATGATATGTCAATTAGAGGGAACACAATGAGTTCCCGTATTTTACTATGTGTGCGTATCTTAAATAAGTGTTCGGAAGAGCTTAAAATGAGAAAATTCGCCTTCTAAAACCCTTTAAAGATAGGAAGCGCGAAGTCCCTCTTCACTGTTAGCCCGATTTCGGACCTTAATAATGACCTATAATATTTTAATTGGACCAGGTATTATATTGCAGGGTAATAGTGTACCCTACCACAGGAAATAATTATAAGTGAATTAGGGGGTACACTATGTATATTTTAAATAGTGCATTAAAACAAGGAAATTCGAAGACACTTTTCAATGTTAACTAACGCCACGGTATCGGATCTTAATATTGGCCTATAATATTTTTCTTGGTCCAGGTATTATATTACAGGGTAATAGTGTACAATTCTACAGGAAATAATTATAGGTCAATTAGGGGGCACACAGCGTGACCCTAAAGTTTACTATGTATGCCTATGTGAAATAAAGTGTTCTGAGAAGCTTAAAATAAAGAAATAAGACTTCTAAAATGCTTTAAAAATTCAAAGACATCTTTCAATGGTTAACTAACGCAAGGCGCGATATCAGACCTTAATA
Organism: Parasteatoda tepidariorum; assembly: GCF_982258835.1. Classification (NCBI taxonomy): domain Eukaryota; kingdom Metazoa; phylum Arthropoda; class Arachnida; order Araneae; family Theridiidae; genus Parasteatoda; species Parasteatoda tepidariorum. The sequence goes on along the minus strand of NC_141756.1, from coordinate 120,685,348 downwards.
TTGACCTATAATATTTTAGTTGGACCAGGTATTATATTACAGGGTAATAGTGTACCCTACCACGGGAAATAATTATATGTCAATTTGAGGGAACACAATGAGTTCCTGTATTTTACTATGTGTTCGTATCTAAAATAAGTGTTCGGAAGAGCTTAAAATGAGGAAATTCGCCTTCTAAAACCCTTTAAAGATAGGAAGCGCGAAGTCCCTCTTCACTGTTAGCCCGATTTCGGTCCTTAATATTGACCTATAATATTTTAATTGGAACAGGTATTATATTGCAGGGTAATAGTGTACACTTCAACAGGAAATAATTATATGTCAATTAGGGGGCACACAGCGTGACCCTAAAGTTTACTATGTATGCCTATGTGAAATAAAGTGTTCTGAGAAGTTTAAAATGAAGAAATAACACTTCTAAAATGCTTTAAAAATTCAAAGACATCTTTTAATGGTTAACTAACGCAAGGCGCGATATCAGACCTTAATATTGACCTATAATATTTTAGTTGGACCAGGTATTATATTACAGGGTAATAGTGTACCCTACCACAGGAAATAATTATATGTCAATTAGAGGGAACACAATGAGTTCCAGTATTTTACTATGTGTGCGTATCTAAAATAAGTGTTCGGAAGAGCTTAAAATGAGGAAATTCGCCTTCTAAAACCCTTTAAAGATAGGAATCGCGAAGTCTCTCTTCACTGTTAGCCCGATTTTGGACCTTAATATTGACCTATAATATTTTAATTGGACCAGGTATTATATTGCAGGGTAATAGTGTACCCAACCACAGGAAATAATTATAGGTGAATTAGGGGGTACACTATGTATATTTTAAATAGTGCATTAAAACAAGGAAATTCGAAGACACTTTTCAATGTTAACTAACGCCGCGGTATCGGATCTTAATATTGGCCTATAATATTTTAGTTGGTCCAGGTATTATATTACAGGGTAATAGTGTACTTTCTACCGGAAATAATTATAGGTCAATTAGGGGGCACACAGCGTGACCCTAAAGTTTACTATCTATGCCTATGTGAAATAAAGTGTTCTGAGAAGCTTAAAATGAAGAAATAAGACTTCTAAAATGCTTTAAAAATTCAAAGACAGCTTTCAATGGTTAACTAACGCAAGGCGCGATATCAGACCTTAATATTGACCGATAATATTTTAGTTGGACCAGGTATTATATTACAGGGTAATAGTGTACCCTACCACGGGAAATAATTATATGTCAATTAGAGGGAACACAATGAGTTCCTGTATTTTACTATGTGTGTGTATCTAAAATAAGTGTTCGGAAGAGCTTAAAATGAGGAAATTCGCCTTCTAAAACCTTTTAAAGATAGGAAGCGCGAAGTCCCTCTTCACTGTTAGCCCGATTTCGGACCTTAATATTGACCTATAATATTTTAATTGGACCAGGAATTATATTGCAGGGTAATAGTGTACCCTACCACAGGAAATAATTATAGGTGAATTAGGGGGTACACTATGTATATTTTAAATAGTGCATTTAAACAAGGTAATTCGAAGACACTTTTCAATGCTAACAAACGGCACGATATCTGACCTTAAAAATGACTTAATTCACTATTGCTCAAAACGAGGAAATTCGCCTTCTAAAACCCTTTAAAGATAGGAAGCGCGAAGTCACTTTTCAATGTTAACGTAAAGATCGATTTCAGATCTTAATATTGACCCATAATATTTAAATTGGACCACATATTATATTACAGGGTGATAGTGTACCCTGCCACAGGAAATAATTAAAGGTAAATTAGGGGGTACACTATGTATATTTTAAACAGTGCATTAAAACAAGGAAATTCGAAGACACTTTTCAATGTTAACTAACGCCACGGTATCGGATCTTAATATTGGCCTATAATATTTTAGTTGGTCCAGGTATTATATTACAGGGTAATAGTGTACACTTCTACAGGAAATAATTATAGGTCAATTAGGGGGCACACAGCGTGACCCTAAAATTTACTATGTATGCCTATGTGAAATAAAGTGTTCTGAGAAACTTAAAATGAAGAAATAAGACTTCTAAAATGCTTTAAAAATTCAAAGACATCTTTCAATGGCTAACTAACGCAAGGCGCGATATCAGACTTTAATATTGACCTATAATATTTTAGTTGGACCAGGTATTATATTACAGGGTAATAGTGTACCCTACCACGGGAAATAATTATATGTCAATTAGAGGGAACACAATGAGTTCCTGTATTTTACTATGTGTGCGTTTCTAAAATAAGTGTTCGGAAGAGCTTAAAATGAGGAAATTCGCCTTCTAAAACCCTTTAAAGATAGGAAGCGCGAAGTCCCTCTTCACTGTTAGCCCGATTTCGGACCTTAATATTGACCTATAATATTTTAATTGGACCAGGTATTATATTGCAGGGTAATAGTGTACACTTCTACCGGAAATAATTATAGGTCAATTCGGGGGCACACAGCGTGACCCTAAAGTTTACTATGTATGCCTATGTGAAATAAAGTGTTCTGAGAAGCTTAAAATGAAGAAATAAGACTTCTAAAATGCTTTAAAAATTCAAAGACATCTTTCAATGGTTAACTAACGCAAGGCGCGATATCAGACCTCAATATTGACCTATAATATTTTAATTGGACCAGGTATTATATTGCAGGGTAATAGTGTACCCTACCACAGGAAATAATTATAAGTGAATTAGGGGGTACACTATGTATATTTTAAATAGTGCATTAAAACAAGGAAATTCGAAGACACTTTTCAATGTTAACTAACGCCACGGTATCGGATCTT